>NC_141025.1:47185000-47322500 GCF_052040795.2 Danio rerio
AAGCTCTATTGGGCATGCAGGCTGGTAAGTCATATCAAATCTGTTTCTACTCTGTCATCAACTACATGGCGTAGGTGATTTGTTGCTGTCGCCTCAGAGTTAGCAGGCAACGAGTTTGCTTCTCAACTTTTTAAACACCTCTGTATTGTTTGTGCTATCAATCTGCAGCACCTTTCCAGATACACTCTTCCAACTCTGTATATAGATCTGCTATTGGAGTTACATGTATGTTATGTTTGCAGCAGCAGTGTGTTTTATTCTCAAACAGCACATTTGTGAATATACTGCCAGTAGAAAGTCTTTATACTATATTCTTCACTGCAAAAAATGCCTTTCTTGCTTAGATTTTTTGTCTTATTTCTAGTCCAAACATCTAAAAATCTCTAAATTAAGAAGAATTTTCTAGACAAGAAAAACAAATTGTCTTGTTTTCAGAAATAATATGCCAATATTAAGTGAGTTTTTCCTTAACACAAGTTAAAAAATCTGCCAATGGAGTAAGCAAAATAATCTTACGTCAAAAGAAAAAAACAAGATTAATTTGCTTACCCCATTGGCAGATTATTTTGCTTGTTTTAAGGAAAAACTCCCTTAATATTGGCATATTATTTCACAAAACAAGAGAATATGCTTTGCTCGTCTAGAAAATGCTTCTTGATATAAGAAATTTTAGATATTTAGACTAGAAACAAGACAAAAAATCTAAGCAAGAAAATCATTTTTTGCAGTGTTGCAATCGTAGCAGAAGCAGCAAACACATCAAAATAGCTGTATTTAATACCTTACTAAATCTGTACAAGAGTTGTCATGTCAAAACTAATAAATTCTAAATTTAGCAAATACATTTTAGTATTGAACATTGGTGTGATGCCTGAACGTGGCTTTTGTTTTATTTGTTTCTATTTTATTCATCAATTTAGACCAGGGGTTTTCAAAGTGTGAGGCGCGCCTCCCCTGGGGGGCGCCAGAGCATGTCAGGGGAGGCGCGGGAAAAAATATAATATAATAAATATATAATTATTAAGTTTAATTATTATATGTATTTTTATTATATTTAAACGTTTTATTAAACAAAACAAAAAAAAATAATACGTCAAATATAAGAAACCCTTTTTTTACCCAGAAGGCCATAGCTGTGAATTCGCTTCTGTTTGGCAAGCCCGCCAATACAGGTATATGCCTGCTAATACAATGGGTCGGTTTCTGAGACCCCCCCCCCCGATTCAAAGCTGTAATGAAGTTCACGGCCCTTTGGCCGCCGGGAAGAAGGAGGCGGAGAACCGACGCAGTTTTAAAATGATTTATTAATAACAGTGACGGCAGCTCCTCACAGAGACTGCCGTCAAACTGAAAGCAAAAGTAAAATATGTCCGGGCCCAGTCCTCTCTCGGCTTCCTCTGCCCTCGTGTCTCCTTTTATGATCCAGAGCTCCTTCCGTGGGATCCGAGGCAGTCCGCAGGTGTATCCACTTACGCGGTGGCCTCACTCCGTTCCCACGGCTCTCGGCCACGCCCCCTCGCCACAAAAGCCTTCAAGTTCAGGGCTTAAACCCAAAAGACGACGATATGATGATCAGTATTTGAGTTTAGGATTTACGTGGACAGGACCAGCTGATGAACCACGACCTTTATGTGTGGTTTGTCAAGATATTTTGGCTAATGACAGCATGAGACCCACTAAACTTCGACTGTTTTGACTGGGGTGGACAGTTCTTGGATCTGTTCTATTCATATTGAACCATCATCCTAGTTTTAAAAACGTTATATTAAAATACTTATTACTCTGTAAATTATTGCACTTTCATGCAAATGATGATAAAAGTGAGTTAACAGTCTGACATCTGTCTGTGTCTTTATATATACTCTATATATATATATATATATATATATATATATATATATATATATATATATATATATATATATATATATATATATATATATGTATGTATGTATATATGTGTGTGTGTGTGTGTGTGTGCGTGTGTGTGCGTGTGTGTGCGTGTGTGTGTGCGTGCGTGCGTGTTTGGGAGGAGGGGGGCGCCAATGGATAAGTTCTGTCAAAAGGGAGGCCCACTGTCTTAGACTTTGAAAAACTCTGATTTAGACAAACATATTTAAACAATCACATTTTAAATATATACTGCAAGCATGAAAGTTGTAATCATATATTTTTCCAAACATTTCTTACTTTCAAGATGAAAATGCAGCATAAACTCTGAAATTATTTTTGGTGTGTTTGTTTTTCCATTTAATTTAACTATACCTAAACTATTACGGCTCAGAACAATGTTCTGTGTCTGTTATGTTAACATTGGGTGACAAGTAACCATTAATAAGCCGGAAAAAGTACGCCCAGTCAGTTGTTTTTTGCAGAATAAAGCCCATTATTCAGTCTTACAGAACAGCCTTCTGCTTCCCATCGGGCTGCTGATAAACCGGTTAGGCTTTATTCTGTAATAACAATCGCCTGGATGTACTTTATCCCTTACATAATACACAGTGCACACAGTGCTTAAATGTATCACGCATTTGGATGGGTAAAATTTAGAACCCAAATTCTGAGCATGGGACAACATGCTGTACTTGGGCACATGGCATAACATTCCTACTATTATATGTGTATTATATGTATACTAACTTAAATGCAGACAACTTGCAGTCTTAAAATTTCTACTGAAACTGTGCCAATTTAGTCAAAAGCCCTATTCATTTTACTCAATTACTCAATTTAGCTCTAGACAGGCCCGTGCAGAGACTGTCAAAAGGGCATGTGCAGGATAATTTTTTGAAGACCGGGGTGGGGGGGGTGTCGTGGGGGCACTTTTGATCATTTTGGAAGGGCACTTTCTATCCAAGACTAAAAAGGGCATGTGCACTGCATAGGTTGAGCCCTATGTGTGCACGTGCCTAGCTCTAGATGTTAGTTTACTTACGACATGGTATACATGCATATATACTTCAACATTGCTTAAATATACCTCAGTAAATGAACTTAACATTTTAGCTGTTCTTCAGCCTATTGTGTTTAAAAATGTTCTTGAATAAATGGATGCACCTTCCTCTATTCACAGATGTACTCTTTTTGTCAAAGGCCAGTTGCGTGGCAACATGTGTTCCTTCTAATTTCCTTAATTGGGTTTTAAAATTGGCTGGTTGGCCATAGCAACCATTTTGTAATTTAATATTCTCCTGTTGCACATGCAGAATGAATGTTCAGATAGAAAGAGGCAATGCACTTTTCCTTCCCTGTTTGGAATTTATACATTCAATCCTCAATCTTTGGTTGTTTAAAAAGTGTAGAAATTATGAATTAGGTTGATCAGCCCATAAATAAGTATGTTAATGAAAATACAAAGTATATTAATCATGACCTAATATTGCAATATTATAACAGAAAGATAATTAAAAATAAAAAAACCGCAACTCTGCAGAAAGTGTTGTGTAGTCCTATAGAAAAATGTGTGCTTGTGTGTGATACATGCATCTTAACACCTTCCCCTCACACAGTGAATAGCACTGCTCAGTGTGCCTCACCATACACTGTACACAAACATCACAGCTAATGTCTGTTGTTTTATTTCCACTATGTTCATCAGACAAGCCAGACTCATCCAGCGAACACTAATAAATATTGCATTTGCAGTCTTTGATATTAGTCAAAGGTGTTTATGAAAGGGATAAAGTACATCAAGGCGTTTGTTATCGCAGAATAAGGCTAATTAAGACTTATCAGCAGGACAATGTGAAGCTGTTGTATAAGACTGAATGGCTTTATTATGAAAAAAACAACCACCTAGATTAGAAGTACTTCATCCTGTTTGTTACACGGCTGCTTGCCGCAGTCATAAATTAAATAAATTAAAGCACATAAGAAGCAGCGAGGAATAATCAGATGCTCAAGACATAATCTTTAAAATAATGACATATTTAAAAATTTGAAAGTATATGAGAGGTTTGTGATACAACAATCACAGTGAAGCATTCATTGAATCCTTCTACAGAGCAAAACAATTCATCACCACACAGTTGAATAATGAATGGGCACAAACAAAAATATAATTTGTATATTTTTCATGGAAAAAAAAATCTTTTTGAGACAAATTTAATTTGCTATAATTTTTATCTTAATTTGAATTATCTATAAACAAGAATAATAAATGGCATTTAAGGTGAAGCACTTCAAAACAAGTCCGCTATATGCACCGAAACGCACATTGTCTTGAGGTTGTGTTGGTTTGTTAAATAAAATAACAATCTAGCATACATACAATTTAAGTGAAATATTCACAGTTTCATAGAAGCATATAAACTGTTTTAACTTTTAATGACAAATTTGAATAAACAGGAAATGCTTCTACAATGTATTAGCAGCACTAAACATGTTCCCAGATTACCTCAGAAGAACAAACTCTGTTGGATGGATGAGAGAACTCTGAAACCGTTCACATAACCACTGATTGATCTTATCCACCTGCGACCCACCTTTAAGTAAATTAGCAGCCTGTTTTTTGATTATCTAACCAGCGGATAAATGGCAGCAACCTATTGCGCAGTGCTACCCATGTGATAGAACTCGTCGTGAAGGATGAGAAAGAAATCCTCCTGAAATCATGACAAATTTGTGTGATCTGACTGGGGCTTTAGTTGCCATTTCCACTAGGTGTCATGTTTATGTTCTAGGTGTGTAACTTTTAAAAATCTGATTACTATTGGACTCTTCTTTCAAATGTAGATGAGAGGTTATCAATATGTTAATTAACCTCACCCTGATTGTGGTAATTTGCATAAGGTCACAGCTTATTTGCATGAAAAGGAACTTTTTTTCATTGAGTTTTGTTCAGATGCACTTACTTTTGCTATTGCAAATCATTAACATTCAGAGACCTTTAGTCACTCTTTTAATTTCTCATAGAGACATAATTTTGAACACAATTAGCAAGATTTTCATACATGTTGTTTTCATCAAAAACTGGTTAAATGACCTAATGATGTTTAACAGAGCAAGGAATTGTTGTACAGTATGTCTGATAATGTTTTTCCTTCTTAGACCTTATCTATATTTTAACCATATATATATATATATATATATATATATATATATATATATATATATATATATATATATATATATATATATATATATATATATATATATATATATATTTCAGTACTGAGTAAAAAATTCCCCACCACCCACGTGAAGTGGCTTAAAGTGGTGCTATGATGCATGTTACTGAAAGGTCCTTGAGTTGAAGAATATGAATGAAGATCACCTGTCTTTAAATGTGTCAGTCAAAGCTCTATCCTTTCATCATCTCTCTGAACTTATTCTTTAGCTGCAGATGAGAGGCCAGTGTGAATGTAGAAGGTTACTAGAAGAGAAAAAGAAAAATTGTTCTGGTTACACTGACAGCAAAAACACAATGCCAGTGACATCAATGATGTTGGGCTTTGAATGAGTTTGAAAATAAGAGTTGAGTGTGAGTGCTTGTTGGATAGAGATAAATACATAGAGGGTTAGTTTGAACATTTGTATCACAATGTGTGTTTCTGTTTGTTTAGTCTGTTAGTTTATAGCAGAGATGTTTTTGCCCAGTTTGTGTTTTTAAGAAGTAATTTCTTTTGTCAAAAAAAAAAAATTGCAAATCCTAAATCATTTGGATCACATTTTCAGTAATGTTTGATATGCAGCTCTGCGTTCATGAGAGCAAAAAAGCAAGATTTACGTACAGTTGAAGTCAGAATTATTAGCCACCCTGTTTATTTTTTCCCCAATTTCTGTTTAACACAGAGAAGATTTTTTTCAACACATTTCTAAACATGATAGTTTTAATCACTCATTTCTAATAACTGATTTGTTTTGGGAAATATTTCAAAAGGAAATAAAAATTCAAGGGGGTGGGGTAATAAAAAATCCTTCGATTTTTTTTTTTCTTCCTTTTTAAAATATTTCCTAAATTATGTTTAACAGAGCAAGGACATTTTTGCAGTATGTCTGATAATGTTTTTTCTTCTGGAGAAAGTCTTATTTGTTTTATTTCGGCTAGATTAAAAGTAGTTTTTAATTTTTTAAACACCATTATTAGGACCAAATTATTAGCCCCTTTAAGCAAATTTTTTCCTGACTGTCTACAGAAGAATCCATTGTTATACAATAACTTGCCTAATTACCCTAACCTGCCTAGTTAACCTAATTAACCTATTTAAGCCTTTAAATGTCACTTTAAGCTGTATAGAAGTTTCTTAAAAAATATTTAGTCAAATATTTTTTATTGTCATCATGGCAAAGATAAATCAAATCAGTTGTTAGAAATGAGTTATTAAAACTGAAAATGTTTAGAAACATTAAAAATGTTTAGAAATGTGTTGAGAAAATCTTCTATCTGTAAAACAGAAATTGGGAAAAATAAACAGGGGGTCTGATAATTCAGGAGGGCTAATAATTCTGACTTAAACTATATTATCATTTTTTCCTTTAGTGATTATATCATAATTTCTTTGTGCTCAGCGGTTAGCACTGTCACCTCACAGCAAGCAGGTTGCTGGTTTGAGTCCCAGCTGGTGCAGGGTGCTTCTCTGTGTGAATGTTCTTCATGTTCATGAGTTTTCATGTTCTCCTTGTTTTCATTCGTGTTCTCCAGGTGCTTTGGTTTCCCCCACAGTCCAAAGACATGCGATTTAGATGTTTTAAGTAAAGAAAAATTGGCAATAGTTTATGAGTTTGTGTGTGAATGAGAGAGTATGGATGTTTTCCATTACTGAATTGAAGCTGTAAGGGCATCCGCTGCATAAAACACATGCCAGAGTAATTGGTGGTTAATTTAGCTGTGATGATCCCTGATAAAGCAGGGACTAAGCCAAAGGATAATAAGTGAGTGATCTATGAACCAAATCATTATGACTGGTGTTCGCTCTAGATTTAATATTTATTTTAATAATTGTAGTAGTCTACTGGGTCAATAATGTAACCTATACATTTCAGAAGAGTTTATCTTAACCCCAAAATGACCAGATCACACACACACACACACACACACACACACACACACACACACACACACACACACACACACACACACACACACACAAAGAAGCGTAAAAAGCCACATTAAGCACTATTTTTCTTACAGTGTGCTTCTATAGGAGTAAAAGGAATATGCATTAATTTACGATTACTTTCAAAATAGAGCTGTACTTACAAACAGCTTACATCAGCACAAACTGTCTTTTTGACATTAAAATAGTACTGTCAGGATTTAAAACTCTTATGGGGAAGATTCAGTGCTGAAAAGGCCAGAAGTGCCAAATACACAAACAATAAATGGCTTAAAGTTGTTAAAGTAGATTGTTTTCAGGAACATTTTTGTTACGCTGGCTGAAAATCTCCCCACATCCTGACAGCAATCATTAAATTAAGTGGTCCAAGAAAATTTCATACTGAACATTATGATAGCCTGTCCCACCTGCCTGTATATAATTGCAAACTTCTGTGCAGCCCGTTCGTGCAGAAATGATTATGTCATTTAGACAGAGAATGGCAGGCAAATATCATCTACCTACCTTCAGTTTGGTATTGTATTAAGATTGGTATTAAATACTACTGTGCTGTAACCTTTTTGGTAAAATTTTACTTGAAGGGGTGTTCATAAGACTGTCATGAAAACTTTATAATTATGACTTGTGTTTAATGACACTGCATGCTTATGACTACTGTTATTGTCATTTGCTCAGATATGACATTTTGAAATGCAAAGATTGGTTGTTATGACGACTTGACATAAACAAAGAAATCACAAACTGTTTAAACTTTGTCATGAAAACTTGACATTACCAAGACATTATTTAATAAGACATCCTTATGAGGCAAACTTTCCAAGACAACTTGTCATAAATCTGTCATAAACATGATTGTCATGAGGCATTATAATTGTGTCATAAACATTTTTCTGATAGGGCGACACGGCGGCTCAGTGGTTAGCACTGTCGCCTCACAGCAAGAAGGTTAATGGTTTGAGTTCCGGCTGGGTCAGGTGGCATTTCTGTGTGGAGTTTGCATGTTCTCCCCGGGTTTCTTCACAGGGAGATCTGATTTCCCTGACACTTCCAAGACTTGCGCTATAGGTGAATTGAATAAACTAAATTGGCCATAGTGTATGATCTTGTATGGATGTTTCTCAGTACTGGGTTGCAGCTGGAAGGGCATTCATTGTGTAAAACATATGATGGAATAGTTGGTGGTTTATTCCACTGTGGTGAGCCCTGATGAATAAAGGGACTAAGCTAAAGGAAAATGGATGAATTAATATTTGTCGGATCTTGTTTTCAGTGGAACAAACTGTGGTTGTACAAATTTAGCCTAAAAACCTAAAAACAATAATGACTGTGTTATAAAATTCATGACAAGTATATGATCAGGGTATCTGCTTAAAAAAACAAAATTTTAGGCCTTAAAAATTCTTAAATTTGCTGAATTATTGTTCTGTAGGTCTTAAAACATTTTAAACTGGTCTTAATTTTCCTATGTCCAAGTAAAGCTACCCATACAATCGGTTAGCACCCATCCAATCGCTAACATTCCATCTCTATAAATGTTTTATTAAAAGATTATTCATTAATGATACTTCTTTACAAAAACATTTGTTATTAATGGTTATTTAAATGTTTTACCTCGGCCAATAAAAAAAAAAAAAAAAAAAAATTGCGTTTAGCCTTGTGTAAGCCTGAAATAATTCATAATGGTCTTGAAAAGCCTTAAGTTTGACTTGATGAAACTTGTAGAAACCCTGATGATGGCTTCATGACAATCACGTTTATTACAGATTTATGAAAAGTTTTGCTGTCTTAATAATCTACAATTGTCACAACTTGAGACAAAAAAAAAAACAAGGTTGTGATGTATTAGTTTATGTCAAGTTGTCTGAACAAACAATGTCATCTTTTTACTTAAAATGTCATAACTGAGCAACTGACACTTAATGACATTTTTTATAAGCATGCATAAAATCTCATTCACATTCATGATGTGTTTTTGTAGTCAATGATGATTATAAACGTTTAATAACACCCCTTCAAGTAAATTATTACCACATTTTCTATCTGGTGAATGTTAGGTCAAACATTTTGGTGTTGCTGTCTAGTGCCTGTTCATGTGTTCAGGAAGCGTGGCTTTGGATCCCGATTTGCCAGATAAAATGTATGCTTTCAGTGCTATCAGGTTAGTGTTTAGTGTTAGCATTTTTCGATCTCCTATTGCACCTTTAAGTGAACATAAACAGTTGAGCACATGAGTGCTGTCCAGTTTTGAATCTATCACTGTTGCACTAAAATGTTATATATGTTTTATTATGGAATTACCTCACTTAGAAGATAATCACTTTTTCACCTCATATACTTTTTCTCATAAATCATCTACTAAGACAGAAAATATCACTGTAAAAACTGCATTGTACATAAATCAGATGAACATATTCATATCAGTAAATATTTTTACTGTAATTAATTTAAAAACTAAATAAATATAGATTTACACACATTTACTCAAATAAATTAAGATAATGATGGGCAAAAATCTGTGGAATTCTTTGGAAAATCTGCGGATTCTACAGAGATTCCGTGTGGGCCTAAGAGAACAATATTGTTAGCAGAAGATTCATGCAGAAACTCTCCATTCAACTGCAATTATGTCTAGGAGAAATGGTTGAGATAAATCTTCTTTCATTTTCTTTTCTTTAAGGAATGATTAGAGAAAAGCATTTGCTTAATTATGATTAGTCAAGCTTAATTGTGGCTTCTTTTTGCAGTGGGCAAATGCTGATGTTCACTTTTCTGACTGTGCAAGATGCACAAGCATATTTTGGAGACCTTTTTTTATGCTTAAAACTGGGTTGAACAACAATCCATGCGTGTTTTTATTTTATGTACTGTATATATTTAGATTAGGGTTTAGAAATGGAAGTTGCCTTCATGTCTATTTACAGTCTTTCTTCAGGCCATAGTATAATTTAGCTGTCTCCCATAAATTAATTTCAGGTCATGCCTTAACAATTCTGCAAGATTACGATGAAGGCATTGACTTTTAAAGCATAGCAGTACTTCAACTTCAGCTGTGCAATTCTGTTGAACATTTCCAACTTCTGATAAAGCAAAAGTCCAGTGATAGACACATTAATGCTTTTTCTTTTCAAATATACAGTTAATATTTTACAGTTAAGATAGATAGATAGATAGATAGATAGATAGATAGATAGATAGATAGATAGATAGATAGATGGATGGATGGATGGATGGATGGATGGATGGATGGATGGATGGATGGATGGATGGATGGATGGATGGATGGATGGATGGATGGATGGATGGATGGATGGATGGAGAAGAAAGAGTACAACATGAAGAGTACAACAAATCCAAAATCGGTCATCTTTAAAAAAGTTTCACGGGTTATATTCATCATTCTCATTTCTTTTTCAGAAAGTAATTAAACAGATCCTCGTCTGACTCATCTCACACAGAGGGCAATACATAAATCTGCATACTCTTACATATGCATGAACAAATGCTAAATCTCTGCGTACACAACCAAATGCTTGTAAATATCATTCAGCTATTTCTGAATTGTGTCTTACGGTGTTTTACATTTCCATTAGATTATACCAAAAGACAACGAGACAAGGTCAACGCTTATGTACAAGTACATCATCCATGAAGATTCAGTGCCCCTAAACAACAATAACGTCATTCAAGAGGACACGTATGAATGGGCGCTGAAGAGCTGGTCCCAATGTTCGAGACCTTGTGCTGGAGGTATTGTTCAAATTCTGTCATCTTTAAGCATTTCCAGATTAAAGTTGCAAGATGTACTGTAACATAAGTGCCCAAGAATAACATTTATTTAACCTTTGAGTACATGCTTTTGTCTTATCCTAAAGCACTATGATGTATGAGGTGTGCCTGTATAATTGTTTAAATTAGGATTATTTAGATCTATTAGTCGATGCTTTGGAAAAGGCTATAAAATATGACAATATAGTTTACATTTAGTGACAATTCAAGTGATACGACTGTTGAGATACTGTATACTCCTTAATATATCGAAACACATGATATACAGTTGAAGTCAGAATTATTAGCCCCCCTGAATTATTAGCCCCTTGTTTATTTTTGCCTATTTTTTGTTTAACAGAGAGATTTTTTTCAGCATAATATTTTACTAGATATTTTTCAAGACACTTCTATACAGCTTAAAGTGACATTTAAAGGCCTAACTGGGTTAATTTGGTTAACTAGGCAGGTTAAGGTAATTAGGCAAGTTATTGTATAATGATTGTTTTGTTCTGTAGACTATCGAAAAAAAAATATATATAGCTTTAATAATTTTGTCCTTAAAATGGTGTTTAAAAAATGTAAAACTGTTTTTATTCTAGTCGAAATAAAATAAATAAGACTTACTCCAGAAGAAAAAATATTATCAGACATACTGTGAAAATTTCCTTGTTCTGTTAAACATTATTTGTGAAACATTTAAACAAGAAATAAAAATTAAAAGGGGGGCTAACAGTTCTGACTTTAAATGTATGTATCCAAGATGAATGTGTCCAGTTTTAATAACCGTGCTCAGTTCAGCATTTTTGCAGCTGATCTTTGATTTACTTAGACTTTTCACAGTCTACCCAGGCATGGAAACTGAGATTATGTACTTTTCTAATAACATCTGGTAACACCTGCCCTAAAGGGAAATATGCTCTTGTTCAGAAGTGACTGGAGGGAGATCAGATATGCAGACTGATAAGGTGCTGCTGTTAACACACCTTGCACTGAATTATTTAATGAAGAAATATGATTGGAAAAGCATCTTATAATTACTATTTTGCCCATGTTGGACAGAGATGACACTCAGTTGACAGCAGAAACACATCCCTCTGCTTTGTCAGCATGAAATAAGTTTGAGATCAGCAAATTGAGAGAACACACCGACCAAATCTGACTAAAAAATGTACTCCAACAGCTTACATAAAGAGGTAGGCAAGTATGCAATGTTGTGACCAAAAACTATATGTAGAAATTTCTGTATCTGTAATTGGAAATTTCTCATAAAACCATAAAGCTGAAAGGTTTTAAAACAGGGGTCACCAATCTGCCCCTATGTCCCTGCAGACTTTAGCTCTACATTGTGTCAGCACACACCTGCCTGCAAATTTCTAGTATAGAAATAGCTTGTCCAGTTTTGTTTGATTGGGGTTTGAGTTAGGCTGCGGTCACACTAGAGTCTGAGCTTGCGAAATTCTGTCGTACAATGATGCGAAAACAGGTGGGATTATACAAGATAATGAGACATTTAAAAAAGCGAGCAATTGGTCCATATATGTAAATTTTCTGTCCAGAGAGGTCATGTTTTGATCCTCGATTGGTCTCACGCAGTGAAGTGATGCGATTTTACAGGTGAGAGTTCACCAAGCTATGGGCGAAGCAGTGAAAGGGACTAAGACGACAAAATAAGCCGACAAGAAAATAAATGAATGAGTTCACAAAGCTTGAACTTTGCAATGCAGCGAACTGCGAAAGTTGTCGCACGAACTTGTGTTTCTGATTTGACGCATTCGTGTAGGTATGAATTGAAGTCTATGGGAGAAAAGTCTAGTGTGACCGCAGCTTTAAACTCTGCAGAATACTGGCCCTCTATGAGCAAGTCTGGTGACCCCTGCTTTAAAGTATTAAAGGCACATACTAGTTTAGTTATTTTACACTATTATTACACATAAAATGAGACTGTGGATCATGCTGTAATATTGATTGACTTGCAGAAACTGATTCTTTCACTTTATAAGAATTCAATCTATTGTTATTGGAGGCACATCTATTAATCTATTGACAGGAGACACATAAGAGTATTAAAGTTGTTGTTTATTTTATGTTTTTTTTTTAATGTTATTTGTTTTTTTTTTATATTTTACTGTCGACAAACCCCTTAGGTCTGTTTAAAGTGGATGATGTTGCACTAGTCAAACGTTACTGATGATTATTTACTTCAAAATTATATGTTTCTGTTTGTTCTTTCATTTTGTTTACACTTCAGGCTTCCAATACACCAAATATGGGTGCCGTAAAAAAGGTGACAACAAAATGGTGCATAGAGGTTATTGTGATGTCAACAAGAAGCCCAAGCCTATTCGCAGGATGTGTAACTTACAGGACTGTACACAACCACAGTAAGTCGGAATTGAGCCAATCTGAACCCTATTAACAATACCTGCTTTTCACTTGAATGCTAGCTCAAATGACTTCTCTTGGTACAGTGTGTGATTATATTGAATTTCTTATTTCATCATATTAACCCAATCGAAACAGCGCTAAATAATGTATATGCATTCATTCTGTACCAGCCTAGCTGGGAGATCTCTGAGCTGGGTTTTGATTACTTTATACCATAGGGAGGGCTTGCTTCATTCATTTTTCTTGTCAGAGGCTAAGTAGAAATCTCAGGTTGTGATTGTGCATGTATGTGTCATATCTGGAAATTGTTCACCTCAGCATGTCATTTCTACTGAATGTGTAGCCTTGGCTGATTTTACATTCATAGACAAAGTTATTTTCTTCCGTTCCATAGGCAAACACAAATAACCCTGTAGGTTTTTTTTTCTTCTTTTGTTTCATTGAGCATGTGTCCATGACCTGCTGTTATGATTAACACAAAGAATATACGTAAATCAATTATTGGGACTCTTCTTGAATCAACCTACACACGTCATTCTCACTGAATAACTTTTCTATTTCAATGTACACGGCAGTTTAATGTTTATTTGCATTAGAAGGCATTTTTAAGCATCTTCGTTCCACTTCCTCTGAAAACTATTGATTAATGTGATGCTTCAAACTCAAAGTACTTTCTTGATCAGAAATAACTTTGGTTTTATAAAGTGATAGAGAAAACTCTGATGTGTGGAAGTTATTAAAAATTTATATTTTTCAATTGAAAAGTTTTTTCTTTTAACTAAGTTATTTACTGGTTCATGTGAGTACTGCAGAAGCACCCAAAATGCTCTCATTGGATGAGAAGTGGGATGACAAAAGCTACATTTCCACTGTCGGGCAAGTGCGAGACAGGGCTTTTATCGGGCCGGGCCGGGCCGGGCCAATCGCCCGGGAGGTTGAGCAGTGAGGCTGAAATCATGTCACATTTCCGCTGTCGGGCTAGGCTAGTAGCTTCCAGCGCATCACACAAACCCTGCCCCCAGAACGTCACCCGAATCAAACGTCACACCACCTGCCATCTTCAGAGTGAATCAGACAGATAAAGCACACCATCGCATCCTCACGAAACCATTAAAAGACAACCGAAACAAACTAACAACACGTTGTTGTACAGCGTTACAGTATATGTCTATACACACATGCCAGTGTGTTCTCATTTTTCATATTCATTTACTCACCAACTGATTGTTGGCATGGAATATCGAGTGGTCTCGCCACTAACGGAGGGACCCAGTGCAGTGAGCGCACCCATCCATAATATAAAACCACAGAAATTCTCTGTTAATAACTCGGTAGAAAATGTATTTTATAACATCCTCGTTTAGATAGACGCTGTCAAACATTCAGCCCAAATGCTCCGTACAGAGCTGGTACATATTAACTGTTCCCTATAGGCTATATAACACTTAATAGGTGACTCTTTTTTATTTAAGGATCTTGCATATTATTCTGTGATCTTAAGTAAAGGAAAATGTTAAGTGTTTCTGCACATAAGAGCAAGTAATAAAATATAGCCTATATTTGGTTGCGCTCAGCAGCTTTTCACTAATAAAGCTCTTCATGTATTTAAAATTTCGTTTTTAAATTTTACTGCGTCATATAAAAACATAAACATATGTTTGAGGACACAGAGCACATTTTGCATTTGCAGTTTTCCCTGATGCGTATGTACAGGGACGCTGCACAGGACTGGATGACAAAAAAAAGGTAACCTAAAAAAAAAAAAGGTACCCTAGTTTCTGCTTTCACTTACCCAAAAAATGTTCTGTTTGCACGATTAAATTTCAATCATCGTATCCAAATACTTTATAAATAATATTTCAAACCTTCTCCGGTGTTTATTGTTTTTAGAAAATATCTAAAATCTTTTTTTCAGATAAGCTTTTGTAAAATTAAAGTTTAATATGGCTTTAGAATGGTTTGATTTATGTATTGTATATAACTACATTGTTAGAGCTAGTTTTTGTTTGTTTTATATTGGTTTGTTTATTTAATGTGATTTTATTTTGCTGTGTCTTTAATATGGTGTAAAGATTATTATGCATTATTGAAACATCAAAGAGGACGCAAATACTTTAAAAGTAAAGCTTTAATATTTTATGCAACAGCCTTACATTTAAAAGGGAAACATACGGGCGATCATACGCAAAAAGACCTCAGCCTATAAGGATAGATGTTTCCTTTACCGTATTTGTTTATTTGTTTGGGCGCATGTACTCATGTGCGATCGGAAAACTAATGTCCGCCTCTCCTTTCACTGGCCCCGAGAAAGCCCCGCCTTGGCCTGATTATGCCCCGGAAATGACAGTGGAAACGCGACTGGCCTTGGCTTGCCCTAGCTCACTCACTTTAGGCGCGATAGTGAAAACGCGGCTAATGATCCAAAGGCATTGAATGACCAACATCCCACCCTCCTGTGACCCATGGAGGGTTTATGTGTGTTTTCAGATCCTGTGAGGATCGGACCTTCTAACTAACAGTGATAATTAAAAAATTATATTATTAATAATAATGCGAGATAAAATAATCATGTGCATTAACTAATCATAGCTCCTTACACAGTGATATGGCAAATTTCCAGAAGGACTGTAATATCTCTTGAAGGACTTTACCTGTAAATTAAGAAAGCGATGTTCACACAGGGGCGCAGTGGGTAGCACAATTCACTCACAGCAAGAAGGTCGCTGGTTTGAGTCTTGGCTGGGTCAAAGTCATTTTTGTGTGGAGTTTGCATGTTCTCCCCGTGTTCATGTGGGTTTCCTTCAGGTGCTCCGGTTTGCTCCACAAGTCCATACACATGTTGTATAGGTGAATTGGTATAAGCTTAATTGGCTGTAGTGCATGGTTGTGTGTGTGTGTGTGTGTGTGTGTGTGTGTATTGGTGTTTCCCAGTGAAGGGTTGCGGCTTGAAGGGCATCCGCTGTGTAAAACATGTGCTGAATAAGTTGGGGCTTTAGTATTCAATGCAGCTTCTGTTTATCCCAGAGACATCCAAAGGAAAGCGTGAACCACCGCTAAATGTATATACATTTGACTACATTATAGATTATGTAGATGTATAAGTATTGGGAACCACTTTGATATAAACATATGGAGGAAGACTTTCGCATGTGGAGTTGTACTCACCGGAGCACTCTTTCACTCTTTCACCTCACACAGCTGAAAGCTGGGCTTGCAGGTAAACTCACAGCAGTTTATCTTATGCCTTTTATTGATATTTTTTTCCACAGTTGACATTAATAATGAACAAAGAAACATTATGTAACTAACAACTAGCTGCTAAATGTGTCAGGAAATGTATTGAAAGGCTTTTATTTTCATAAACAGAATGGATGTGAATGCGTTTGAATATTCTTATTGGCTGGAGTAGGCGTCTCATGTCAGCCTATTGTAAACATGAATATGCTCTTTCCGGCAATTTTCTTTCTGCGTTTACACAGTACAGCATTTATGGAAATTACCGGTAATGTTACAACTTTAACAAAATTGCTGGAATGAATTCACAAAGCCTGCATGTGTGAAAGAGGCTAATGTGTTAAATGAATGTTAGCTTGTCGAGCCCTTAATAAACACTGAAATCTCAAAATGTTGTGTAGTTCTCTCAAGCAGCTATTGCATCTATCACAGATTCACTTTATTTAAAATATATATCATATCCCTCTGAAAGCAGACGTTTTTGTTTTTTTTTTGTTATATTGCTCTAGTTCACCAACCAACACCAACCTTTTTAGCCCAAGATCGCTAACCTCAGCCTTACTGAAAGGCAAAATCTACTCAGAAAAATGTAAACTATATTTTTAACTAATAAAACTAATAAACAGAAATTGACAACTATAATAAACAGATGGCTATACAACATTGACACTCTTTTTTTTTTTTTTTTAAATAGATTATACAACTTTAGCCAGGGTTTCACAGACGGGTTTATTGTGAAATCATGAAATATGTAAACACAATCATGATTACCCAAATAAAAAAATAAAAAAAATGGCAGCTTGTTTTGACTATATATGTTTGTACTTTTTATATTTATTTTGTATATAAATATACATGGATATAATTCAGAAAGGTGGCACAGTGGGTAGCACGTTCGCCTCACAGCAAGAAGGTCGCTGGTTCAGGCCTCAGCTGGGTCAGTTAGCATTTCTGTGTGAAGTTCGCATGTTCCCCCCTTGCTCGCGGGGGTTTCCATTTTTCATGTATGTGTGTGTATCACATATACGTAATTCATATTTGTAATAAACACATATGTAATGTCAAAAGTTTATTAACGTTGTTATAGAAACAGCTCAGTGAACAGTGGTAAATTCTTCTGGAAGGGCAGAGGGCACTCTCACGTGGAAATTGCAAAAATACGCCACATAGAAAAAAAAAAGACATGGGGGAAATCTAACAAAGCAGAGCATTTAACTGCTTGTGCTGATTCAGCTACTAAACACACAACTATGGAATCATTTCACAGAAGGATTATATCTGAACACTCGACCCGAAGTTATGGGGTGAGTTAGGAGTAAAAACATGTCTGTGATTTTCACATCCTTTCGGATCAGCAGAAACAGAGCCATAGTTCAGTGAGAAGCTACGCACACAGTTGTCAAATCATAGAACGATTACAATTGATTTAAGTTTTTTTTTTTGCACAGCTTTTCACTGAACTGGCTCTGTGTAGTAAACCTGAAAGCAGGTGCTGGAGATTTACAGCGGACTTTACTGACAAAATGAGCACAAATATTGGCTTCGGTTAGTCATGCAGCTCTATCCAGCATACTTGATTCATTAAAATCTTTAAATCAGAATGATTAAAAGGTGTACACGTAAATGAGGATGGTGTGGTGGCTGAGCCTGTTTCTTAGGGAACAACATGGCAATCCGTGTTGGGTTCCTGAAACTTCGTAAATCATCCTCCACTCTCAGTAAACCCCTTGCTTTTAAAACCCCTGCATTAAAATATTTTAAATGCACAACATGCAAAGAACACCCCGACGTGAAACATTACAATACGTTACTTTTGTGATTACAAATATCAACACAGTCATAATAATTGATACACAGTGTGTGATTTTACACATACGTATGTCAATTTCAGGGGGAAATTCGGTCAAGGCAAATCCCCTCCCCCAAGTAAATGATGCATGTGGGAAAATGAGCTCCAGAGTGTCTGCTTTTTGGATTATATTGCAACATTTCCTCTTTCTTTTTCTATATCCTTTATCTTCCACATTGACTGTGAATAATTTTATAGATTTAAGAAGTCAGTTGTATAAACAGAAACTGTCTGAGTAACATTTCAATAAAGCCAGACTCTTAATTTTTACATGGTCCATTGTAAAAGTGAATCCATTTTTTATCCCTTTTAATCCCTTCTATACGAATACATTTATACAAACACTTGTGTACTCAATCTCTTTTAAAATACAAGTCATTGTATAATGGCATTTTCTGCATTTTAGAATCCATTTGCATTAAGTGCAATGAATGAAGTGATGGCTACGGGATGACTGAGATTTACACATCAACTCTTATGGTGTCAGATTGCAAGATTCTGTAGATGTAAGAATATATATTGTGGTAGATGTTTCATATGAATCATGCTTCTGTGCTAAACTAGCAGCAGAGTCACTTGTTCTGTAGAGCTGCGCAAAATAAGGACAATTTTAATGGGATTATAATTTTAGCCTCTGACGTAGGATAACCAATTGTTCACTTTCCCACATCACATCACACACTTCATGCTGAGGGAAACCACATAATTATAATTCAACTTCCACATAGATTATCCTCCTAATGTGGCAGACGAGAGAAAACGCATAGCAGATCAAGCCTCATGACTCACTCCTAATGCTTCTTAAAATGAATGCAATTTGCATAATTGGGGTCCTCAAATGTGATTTATTTTGGGTAAAAAATGACCAATGTAGAAATGTGTTAATATCATACTGGATCTGCCACAGAGTAGCGTCATGTTCCGTAAGAGCTGAACTGTCACCGAGAGTCATTTGTTTTGACGCTTCCCTTTTTCGATCTTGATATTTCCTACAGTAGTTGTGCACATCAGTCATCAGGGCTCCTACTTTTTAACATCTGCAGAGGATGAGATTGCGCCCGCAGTTCTTCCTGTCTTTCCCTTTTCCAATTCCCTGAGCATTCGCTTGTACTCATTTTCTCTTTTATCTTCTTCACTCTTGAAGCTGTCTCAGCAGGTGGTGGCCATTTCAAATTCTTCCATCTTATTTGCCACGCTATTACTAAGCTTTTTTATATTAATTAATTGTGATTAACTATTTGAAATGAGACTACTTGTATCTATCTCTTTTTACTAAAAGAATTGACTTAATTCATAAAGATTTTTATAAATCTTTAGGTTGGGAAATGTCTCTGTTCTGCAGTCTACATTCTTTCTCAAAAGCTGAGGTTTTATTAACAAGCTCAGTAGAGCATCTGCATTCTTCCAGCATTGTCTCTGACAGGCACAGCACCTCAGCCTTCTCTTCCATATACCATCCATCTATTCTCCAAACCACTTTGTTCACTGCAGGGTTGCAGGATTCATAGCCTAGACAATCAAACACTATTGAAACACATGTTTATTACAGGAGTAGTTCAGTGAAAAAGAAGAATGCTTCAGTCATTTGTTTTCCCCGATGTCCTTCCAAAATGATATGAATTCATAGAATGGGTACACATCCTCAGTCAGAACTCGCTTTGATTATTTGGAAAAGGAAAGCAATGAAAATCTCATGTTGACCATAGCAGAAAAAAGGATCTTGGTCTTCCTTTATTATTACCGTTCTTATTATCAGATGTTGTAAATAACATTGTTACTAGTTGTCCACACATTTTTCATTCTTTCTTTCTTCTCTTTTTTAATTATTTTGTTCTTCTCACCGCTCTCAAAATTCTTTCAATCCAATTTGTTTGCTTGCTCCTACACAGACGCATTGTCACATGCACACACATACTCTCGCACACTCACTGACACATGAATAAACAACATATTCATAAATGTTGAATGTTGGCAGCTAGTTTGTGTTGTGTGTTTGGTTGTTTGTAAAGGTTTCTTATGTAAATATCATTATTTCCCCCTATATCAAAAAAGAAATAAAGAGTAACTTAAGTGTGATTCGATGACAAAATTGACTTTTTTTTTACTAAACAGTCATCTTCATATCATTTATTGAGCCACAACATTTAGCATGCAAGCAGCTGTTTCAAAAAGTGCACTTAGTGACGTTTATTTCTAAACTAATTTCTAAAGGATCACGTGCTTATGATTGCTTGCAGCTGGCCCTGCATTATTCAATTTATGATTCACCAATTAGACGATTCCCAAGCCACTATAAATACCTTAAGTTGCATATAACAGCCATCTTCATTTTGAAGAATCACTCCTTCCACCCTGGCTCAGTGGTTAACACTGTTGCCTCACTGCAAGAATGTCACCGGTTCTAGTCCTTACCAAGCCAGCAGACATTGCTGTGTGGAGTTTACACAATCTCCCCATGCTCAAGTGGGTTTCTTCCGGGTTCCCCAGTTTCCTCCCACGATCAAAAACATGCAACTAAAGTTAATCGACTAATCCAAATCGACACCATAGACATGCTCCTAGTAAGTAGTTATCTCTTAAGAGCAATCACAACCTGTTCATTAGCTACTACAGCAAGGGAGTTCTCGGGATCTACCTAAGCTCAAACTCCCCTCTCGCTTTGCAGATGGGAGAGAGCCCCGAGCTCGAGCATTTTATGAGTTCAGGGCTCTCTCCTGAAACTGCATGCCAAACAAGCTTTATAATCAATCATCAGATAAGTTTGAACTCTTGAAATCAATCTTAAACAGTTCTGTATGGTGTTTTAGCTGGCTGTTTGATGGTTGTTTGTAAAGATTACTTATGTAAATATCATCATATCCCCTATCAAAAAAGATAAAAAAGAGTAACTTAAGTGTGACTACATGATGACAAAATTTAAATGTTTAGCTAAACAGTCATCTACATATCATCTATTGAACCAGAAAATTTAGCATGCAACCAGCTGTTTCAAAAAGCAAACCAATCTTAAACAGATCTGTATGGTATTTTCGCCAGCCTGAACTATATCCATTAATCCTGCAAATTAGACACTCCCATGCATACGTAAATGCCTCACGGCCTTAGCTTCTAATCACATGCTTTAAGTTTAAAGGATGACCATTGACTTCTACACATGCATATTTAATTGATAAAAGTATTAGCTTCCTTGCAACGTGCTAAATCCCAGGCTGGATCATGCAGATTGATCATGCAAATGGATAGTTTTCTCAAAATTATAAATTTGCTCATCCTAAGGCCATCCAAAAAAAAAAACAAATAAAAGAAAAAAAACATATCATTCAAAATACTGTATTATGAAGTGAAGTTTGTGCAAAAACTTGGACAATATTTCCAAAATTAATGATTTTAATACACTTTACACTGCAGTGTAAAGCTTGAGGTTACTAATGCACAATGACATATTTAATGTTCTTCTATATTGTTATGTTGAAACAAAAATGCCTTACATCTGATCAGTAAATTTTCATTTGTATGTGAACAATTTATTTAATCTTGATCCATTTGTGGATAAAATGAAATTAAAGTATCATGAACTTTATTATGGCAAGATATAGACTTTTTTCAGTAGGTCATGGTATATGCATGAATTAATGTAACATACATTTTAAGGGTTTTTAACCTTTCATCAAAACGGCTCCATCTAAGCAGATGCTAATATATGTTCAAGGTGTATTATATAACAGCAAAAGCGCAGGCTGCATTTTTTAATTATGCCAGTTCACACAGGTCAACGGCGCCTCAGCTCGAGAAACACGTGAATGAGTAATACAGTCACAACTGTGTCACAAAGGACCTTCTGTAGGGCTCTCTGTTACATCTGTTTCAGCCACTAAACATGCTCCTGATTTTCAGTGTGTTGAGGCAGATAGATTATACTGTACTGGCTTTGATACAGTACAACTTTTCTTTCAGATTGAGCTGCTACAGTACTCGTTCATTGATAATGTGAGATCTGTCATTCAAAAATGGTATTTCATACAAAAAATGTCCCTCCATTTATTCACCCTTATATTGTTCCAAACGTGTATGGCTTTGTTTATTTTGTGGAATGTACAATAAGATTTTGATGAAAATGAACAGTAATGACTATTGATTTTTTTTTTGTGTGAACAAATAAAAGAAACAAATTTTCTTCTCAATTATTTCAAAATAGAAAAAGAAATAGAAAGCAAGCCATAGAGGGTTAGAACAATATGATGGTGCATCAATTATAGAGCGTCTTCAACTCTTTAAGACCTGCCATAGAACAATTCTGCCACATGTCATAGTCATATTACATGCTGTGCTTCATTTGAGTGTTTTTAAATGTTATATATCAATACAATCCTTGATCTCCCAATTTGAAGGCTATTCACAGTATGTAATACATCCATAATAGCCAAATAAATAGCTCGAAAAAGCAATGAATAACAATACATTTTTCCCAACATATTTTTATAACCTAAAACATTTTGAAATGTCATACAATTCATTTGTAATGATTAAATAAATTGTGAAATATTGTGATAATATTTGTGAAATATGATTATTTTTTTAACCAGTGCATTGTAAAGTCAAATAGGGTTGCATTTACAAAACACGTGAACACAGCTACTGTGCTTGTGCATCCAGGTTAATCATGAACAACTCAGTGCGCATGCGCTAGTTGCACTATTGCGGTCTGATTGTTTCAATCAAGGTTTATATGCATCAGATACATAAAATCTGTGCCAAACATTTCAACTGGCGAACATATTAACAATAATACAACGTATAGCCGAATTAAATGTATGCATTGCCATGTTACAGCCCTAATGAGTATGATCATGTGAACCTCCATAAAGATACATATTGCAATGATTTTGGGTACTTAGCGATGCCTGCACACATATATGCACAATCCTTAAATGCTCTGCTTGGGGACCACTGATTTACAGTACAGATATGTTTTTAATAAATAACCTAATATAAATTACAAGCATTAACGAATGCTATATATTTTTGTTTTCACAAGCTTTGGAGATGCAACATAAAATCCTCATTTAAATAATAGGTCACCTCCAGCTTTCATCATGAGCCATGGCTGCGTTAAAGATGCGTTAAGATGGGAATACAACACAACCAGGAACTATGTTTCTAGCCACAGCTCCAGAGGTGTAGCTGCAAGCATACAAGTTTTTGACGCAGTTTGTGAATGTTTGTTGGAACAATCAATTTCGAAAACACACCCCAGATAATATATTGCTTTGGAGAGAAATATTAATTAAACAATTAAAAAAGACACATTTAAATAATGATAACACTTTTTCAAAAATACTCTGGGTTTGATAAGAACTAAAAATGCAGCAAGGCGATGATGATTCTAACAGTTCCACTTCAATACTATTTGATACCAGAAAACCTGTCTAATACACAGGAACAGTTGAATGTAAATGCAATGCCTTTAACTCTCTGTTGCTTCCACAAACACATAAATGGACATTAATAAATGCAATGTGTCAATACAATCAGAGAATCTGCATGACTGCACAAAATATTAAGTAGCCCAAAAACATCTGTGTCCATCTACTTTTTGTGTACATCATAGTTTTACGACCGCAAATGTTTGATTTTGTGTGTTTTTAAATGTGTGTGTGCCTGTGTGTGTTTGAAAAAGAAACGATGAATCAGCTGATCATAATAATAAAAAGAGACAGTGATAAGTGTAAAGCAAAGTTCGCCAACAGCAACAGTCATCACAGACAACAAATGGCATGCCTTTACCTTGTGAGACATACAGGGTTGTAGAAAAAAGTAAATGGCAAACTTTATGGAAACATGCAATGTTTTGTAGCATTTTTATTTTATTTTTATTTTGTAAATGCATTTTATGCAATTTTGCAGGCTTATTAAAGAGTTGCATTGTAGTGTAGCAGGTGACATGGTGGCTCAGTGGTTAGCAATGTCGCCTCACAGCAAGAAGATCAATGGTTCGAGCCCTGGCTGGGTCAGTTGGCATTTCTGTTGGAGTTTGCATGTTCTTGCCGTGTTTGTGTGGGTTTCCTCCGGGTGCTCCAGTTTCCCCCACATGCAGTATAGGTGAATTGAATCAACTAAATTGGCCATAGTGTTTGTGTGTGAATAAGTGTTTGGATGTTTCCCAGTACTGGGTTGCAGCTGGAAGGGCATCCGCTGTGTAAAACATATGCTGGATAAGTTGGCGGTTTATTTTACTGATGAATAAAGGGACTAAGCCGAAGGAAATATAGTACTATAGCAAAGTAGCAACAGTAGCACATTGTTAGCTTGAACTGAAAGTTTAACGTCTCTGATTATGTATGTAAAAAAAAACATTGCTTTACCTGGTTGCTTTCAGTTTCCATCAGCTCTTAAACAGAGACATGCAAACCAAAGTGGGGGTACTTCAGTAGTGTTATTGCCAGTGCCAACCAAGTTTAATTTTAATTTAGCTTTAATGAAGATGAATGTTCAGAGATTGTATGATTGAGCTTGAAGTTTAAAGGAGATACGGATGCATCCCAATTTCATTTAATCAGACAGAGCATATGTACAGCCTCTTAAATTATTCTGTGTGCTAAACAGTCCATCTGATTTATTTTATCCAACACAGATGTGTTAGCAGTTGGTCTGTCTGGAGACAAGGAATAATGAATGTAAGCCTCTGCTGTTTCAGGTGGAAATGTTTTATGCAGTCGTATAATCCTGAAATAATAGGACAGACCTATGATTGTTAACAGTAATTAAATAATCGAAAGCTGTTGAGAGATTTTCCAATCAAATGATTAGCATTTTCAAAGTAGTCTTGTTTTTTGTTTCTTTAAAGGGGTCATGAACTATTTTCTAAGAGTCACTTAAGATATTCATATGGATTTAGCGTTCAAAAATATCAAAACCAATAGAAGAAAATTCTAAATCTGCATTTTAACAATTCTATTCTCACTTAAATTGATTCTAAGCTTAGCTTTTAAAAGAAGATGGCACTTTGGGTGCTCTATTTTTTAACATGGTGAACTTGACCTAACACAGAGCCCTTTTCAGTGGTTTGCAATCACTTTGAATTTTGCCAGTGGGGACAGTGGCATTCCATTACATGTGATCATTCTACAATATCATGTTTTCAATGATGTGTGCATGAGTCCCTGACAAGCTTATACGTTAGACCTTCTCTTTAATAGCTGAAGCATTAGAGATAATTTAGTAATGTGTTTTTTTATATGTGTATGTAATCACAATAATAGGAAAACATTGGATCATTGATAAAGAAAATCCAGAGCAAACATATTAGTGCATGAGGTATGATGCGTTTAGGCTGCTGCATTTGCCCATGTAAAATTAACCCCTTGAAAAGAAATGGTACTTCAAATGGGTCAAAGACAATCAATTTAGCTTTTTATTTATTATGTGTGCTTAAAAATGGCAAAAGCACAATCTCTGTTCATCTGTTCTCTTTAAAAATTAATAAATCTATCCTACATCCTACTCTTCTTAATTAATAATGTATGTAAAAACTGTGCCTCAAAGAAAGCAGCTTTTATCAACATCCATACGGAGGTTTAGTCCAAAGTACGCAAGATGCAAGCCTCAAGGCTCAGTCAGATCCAGATATACACGCTGACAAACATGACTGAAATAATTTCTTTGACTCCCTGTAAGCATCTGTGTTCCTCAGCTTTAAATCATCTCTACTGGTCAACATGGATGGGGTTACACACATCTCTGACCAAGGTCAAACCTAAACCCAACTGATAGTGTTTTTTAAAAGCAAGCTAGAAGAGAAAAGCGCCTCATGTTTTACCTGGTTTCTCAATCAGTCCTTCATTGGCCTTGAACCTGGTCTGCTCTGTGTCCCAAGGCTGATGTCATACAAGACAAGCTACTAAGCAAACTGATCGCAGTGGAATATCTTTCTGCTCAGTCATACAACCCCATAGCATTTGTTTTACACACAAAATGCAGTACTGTATGCCGAGGCACATATTTCAAGGTTCCTAAAAATGTAGCCCTGGCATGTATCTCCAATAAGCCTGTGTTGCATAACTGACCCAAGTCTGATGTCGTACAAGACAAACTACCGAGCAAACTGATCGCAGTGGAATATATTTCTGCTCAGTCATACAACCCCATAGCAGTTGTTTTACACACAAAATGGAGTACTCTATGCCAAGGCACATATATTTTAAGGTTCCTAAAAGTATAGCCCTGGGCACGTATCCCCAATAAGCCTGTGTTGCATAACTGACTTGAATTGACCTGTTTAAATTTTGTGCCTGTGTATGCATGTCTAACTACTTCTTTGCATGTTCCCACTTTTAAGCAATTATAGACTCCCTCCTTGTCCCATCTCTTTTTGTAAACTGATAGCAAAGCAGCTAAATTTCATTTCTCTTTGATCCTGGCATTCAGTCTGCTGCATGTTCGGATATAACTCACAGGTTAACCGTAAAAGTTAAATGGATTAGTTGAGGGTAATTTTCAGGCAGAAATGTGCTTGTGTGTGGAAAATATTTTTTCACCAGACTGCTTTACAAGATGCTGGACTCATTGCATTTAAAGGATGTAGCTGTACTTACTAATTGTCCGAAAGATGCAAGTAATAATATAAATAATAATGCTTTTTTATTATATAATTTACTTATAATACAATTTAGCCATTAAAATGTGAAATACTCCATGTCAGTCTTACAGATAAACTTCAGCAGAGGTGCGAGGTTTGTGTGCTGACTAGTTTAGCTGCTTCTTAAGAATTGATCTGTATTCTCGATACTGCAGTTTAGAGAGGGGCAGGGGAGCAGCAGATATTTAGCCTTTAAATGAGACACCACCTTGCTTTGAACTAAAGAGTTTTTGACAGGGTAAATAGTCTTTATTACACAACAACTAAGAAATTTAGCCAAAGTAACTTATAGACTTTTCATGAAGGCCCTAAAGAATCAAATCAACTTAACTTGCAAACAGGGCATCTGATGACGGATTTAAGTGGTCAGCGTTTCGAGGCATAATGAGTGTATTATGTCCTACAGTAACCTCTGATAGGCTATATAAATGCATAATAAATGCATGACCATGAAAGAGTGTACTTATTAGTTTATTGTTTGAATGTTGGGACAAACCAAGCTGATTGTCGGCTGATGGGCAGCATTGGGATATCAGATGGTCTGTCTAGCTGGTTTGCTGTATTCCACATTTCGCCTCTCATCGGGTCGAGTTGGCCTGATTCCGCATGTAGAATTGGTATCAGCTGAAGGGAGAGCTCTGATTTGGTATTCATCAATGAATTGAAGTGCAAAATCAAAAACTGAAGTGACATATCCAAGTTAACGATTCAAGTCAAGAAGGAAAACAAAGAGCCCAGCTGTAATTGTGCCACATTTCTCAAATATTTACAAACTTTATGGATTATCAGAATATCATAAATATTTGCATGAATAAATTCTTCTGTGGTAAGTGACACGTATTGTGATGATAGCACTAAATGCTGCTTTGTTGACTTTTTCTCTGTGCACATTTCATTTTTTTTTTAGTTTCCCTTAGTGGAATAAACAGAATACTGCCATCTGTGTGTGCAGAAAGACACCTTGTCTCACACAGACACAGAATGTGAACTCTTAAGGCTGATTCATTCTTCTGCATCAAGCGCACGCGTATGGTCTGGTGCAGATCACATACCCCTTGCCTTGGCTAATGCCGACACTAACGCGCACCTCTTCAAAAATTGTAACTACAAGTTGCAATGATGCGTAGCACAAGCTCTGTGATTGGTTGGCTTGGTAGCGCTGACAAGTGTGGGCATGGCCAAGAGCAGTGCTAACCCATTGGAGCGATTGTTTACAAGTGTTGAGTCCTGTAAAGGAGCTCCAGATGGAAACTTCTTGTTTTGTGTTTAGCTTATGATTAAAGTTGTTGCACGTCCGCCAGTTCCAGCCTCAGAATGACTGAGTTTTAGCTACTTATACATTAAGGTCTTACACAGAGGAACATAAAAACCAACTGCCAGCTAGCGTTTTAGAAGTGTTATTGCAGAGTAATGCAAACAGCAAGCAGAGATATAATTGCACAGCAACGTACAAGGCAGGCTCCGTGGGTCACTCTGATCACTCAACAAAGTAGTATAAACCAGGCTTTATTTCAGTCAGCTGCCATCCATTTGGTGTGTTTACAAGCAGCTTTTTGTTTGTTTTCATCTGCTTTTTTGTGCAGCCAGTTTTTGTGCAGCCACCTTTGTCTGTTACACCCATTACAGGTCTTTCAGTCTCTCTAAGTCAAGTGTGTTTGGTTAAGGAGATATAGAAAATGTGCAGAGCTTGTGGTTGAGAAACACTGCTTTAGATCTTCCAGTTTCAGACTGCATACTGAATATTTTCTACCATAGCTTTCTGAGTGTGATCACAATGGTATGTACTGCTATGGGATGGTCAAATGTATATTTATATTACCTACTATTATAACTATTAATATTAAAAGGCATCTAGTTTACCCGTTTTTTAAGATTTAATATTAATATTATGGTTCATCTGAGTGTGCCAGTTTAGGTTCAGTTCAAACACAATTCAGATTTTTAATTATTATGTGTTAAAAAAAAGTGTCATTTTGGGGGTGTGTACACAGGTCGCTGTTTTAGAGGTGTGTTGCTTCACATAAAAATTACTTACCGCTTTGTGTATGGCAACAGTCAGGCAGACAGAGAGAAG
Organism: Danio rerio; assembly: GCF_052040795.2. Classification (NCBI taxonomy): domain Eukaryota; kingdom Metazoa; phylum Chordata; class Actinopteri; order Cypriniformes; family Danionidae; genus Danio; species Danio rerio. Next base: position 47,214,004 of record NC_141025.1, read on the forward strand.
CAAGATGAGTGAGAGGACCAGCGTTCAGCCATACATGTACGACTCGGACACAGACCAAGCAGAGATGAATGTTGAGGAATCAATATTCCTTGTGTGCCGAAGTGGTAGTTAAAAAATCATTTGTGTCTTTGTATTGTTTTACAGCCGCAACATAACGTTGCATGCGATATCCGTATAGGGATGTAATGATTAACCGATTTCACTATTAACCGCACTTTAATTTGTCATGGTTAATTAATCATAAAGGCTTCTTAACAGCTTCTTTGCACTGAACAAAACTGCGGTAACTAAACAAAGTTATCCCAACTGTGTGCTAGTTTAAAGTTCCGAGCTTGTAAACCGAGACTAATAACCACGCACTCTGGATTAACTTTGACTGAGGCTATAACTAAGGCAACTTTGTTTTTTTCCAATGGAGGAACGTGCATGTAAGGGAAACCCGCTCACACTTTCCAGCCGCACCTAGTTGAGATGACAGGGAGCTTCTGTGACCACGGGAAATGCAAATGGCTGAAGTTTAAGGAAGATACAATGAAAAGTAGACATGATTGCAATCCCACCTAAAGTTACAAACAATGGCACCGATGAGAGACATCATGTGATGAGCGTTGATACGGTAGTGAAGATCAGTCGAGTGTGTTTTTTGCAACCCAAGCTCATTCTGGAAACGTAGCCCCACGGACGTTTCTGGAGACCGCGATTTACGTCGCCGGAGGTACGTAAAGGCCGCGTTTGTTTTTTTTTGAGCGAACGCCGAGGGGTGGTGTGGCGCCGCTCCGCCCCTCCTCTTCGCGCTCGCCGGCCGACGGCTCGCCTCCGAGTGGAGGGCTTTCCCGACGCAATCAGTTTGTCCGCCTAGCTCACAGCGTTGCGTCGGCGGAGGGGAGGCTCCGGAGGAGGAGGACGAGCCGGAGCCAGCCGCGGTGGACGACGACCGGGATCGAGTCCGGGGAACGGCGGGTTCCGGAAATCAGGTAAGACGAAAAACGGAATCCGGAAAATAAGGGCGAGAATGCGGCGGGATCCGAAAACGCGGTCGAAATCGAAGACGGGGGCTTTTGCTTTTTTTATTTTTTTTTCGATCCGGCGGCTATTCGCGCGAGAACGGCGCGGGCGCGAACGCCGCGCGCTCCCGAGAGGCGCCCGCGCGAGAAGCGAAAAAGCGCGCAGAGTGGCCTCTCGCGGATCCGCGAAAACAAAAAAACGCTCGAATACGTACCTCCCGGGACGTAAATCGCGGTCCGCAGAAACGTCCGCGGGGCTACGTTTCCACAATGAGCCCGGGTTGGTTTTTTGAGAGAGTGCTGAAAGACTCTGTGGATCAGCTGTTTTCAATATTCCGAATCTTGATACGTTGCATTCACTGAGTGTTAAGCGCAAATGGTCTCTAAATGTAAAATCTCTGTTGCTCTGTCGCCTATCAATTAATATTGGTAGGTGGGGGGACCGCACTCCTACGTCAGGTTACGGTCAGTCTCAAAAGTTGCTCCAGTTGGCCCACTATTTATATGTTGTTAAATTTAAAAAAAGGAACTGGGTTTGTTTATATCAACCCAATATGACAGTATATACAATATATCTACACAAATGTCTGTCCAAACAGCTTGAAAAGTATATTTTTCACCATAGTTGCCCTTTAAAGATCCAGATCAGAACAAACTCTCACTATTGAACCCCTCCCCCCTCCAAAAAAAAAAAAAACATCTTGTTTTGACATCCTTTAGGTGGAATCATGTGTTATGTAACTCAGGTAATTTGCACCCTGATGTGCTCTGAACCAGATGTCTTTACACTTGCTCCCGGGGACCCAGTATCCTGCAGGTTTAGCTCCAACACTAATAAAGCACACCTGAAGCAGCTAATCAAGATGTTGAGGATCATTTGAAAATAAATAAATAAATAAACAGGCAGGTGTGATGAAAAAGGTTGGAAATAAATTTTGCTGGGCAGTGAGTCCTGATTAGCAGAGTTGAAGACCTTTGCTCTCTACAATAATAATTGCAATTTGGTTTTAGGCATACGGTGATAACCGTTTTCAAGGTATACCACGGTTTAGAAAAGTCAAGTTTTAAAACCACCAAAATTTTGTTATACCGTTCCTACAGTGTAAGATGTTTTGATTTTATAATAACATTATCTCCAGCAGAAAAGATCTCCAAAGATGCCGTCTTAAATTGTAAAAATTGTAATAAAGACAACAGATGTCAATGATTCAATTTAATTATTCAGCCTTACATGTTTACTGTGTTTGTGTTCAAAGGGGACAATCTTTTAGTTTTTTCTTCCCCGGACAGTAAAAAAAAAAAAAAAAAAAAAAAAATATATATATATATATATATATATATATATATATATATATATATATATATATATATATATATATATATATATATATATATATATATTTTTTTTTTTTTTTTTTTTTTTTTTTTACTGTCTGGGGAAGAAAAAACACATGTTGTAGACACGTGTATGTCTTTTTGAACTATATCTCATTCACAATGGCTAATAATCTGCTTTTCAAGTTTGAAGGTAAGTCACCTTTTCCAGGTACAAAAAAATCTATCAGATACACCCCTCACCCCCCGCCACACACACACACCAAAATAAACAAAAATAAAAAGATGCAGAGCTAAAGAATGCCTGTTAAGCCTAACCTTTATCTCGATTGCAAAATCAGATGGCCAGACAGTGATTAATCTTTCAGAATTGTTAAAGTACTGGTATCCAGTAAACCTTGACCCTTAGAGCTTTAGTGTACACTCTGAGTTTTTAAAAGTTTAGCCGAAATGCTCAGATATACTTAAAGCGATATCATAGAACAAATTTGTGTGACAATGTATTTTTTATTTAATATGCTGACATTTCATTTCAGACAATGACATAGTATTCACACTTTGCATGAGTAGAGGTTTGGACTTTGGAGGTTTGGAATTGTATTTTCTGTCACAAAAAGTAGACTAAAGCACTCTTTTTGTCTCATGTCAGGTGGATCACCGAAGAGTGGGAACATTGTACTAAAACATGTGGAAGCTTGGGATATCAAATCCGTACTGTGCGCTGTGTCCAGTTTCTTCATGAGGGCACAAACCGCTCCATTCACAGCAAGTACTGCAATGGGGAAAAGCCTGAGATGAGGAGGGCATGTAACAGAGTTGCCTGCCCAGCCCAGTGGAGGACCGGGGCCTGGTCAGAGGTATTCTTTTCTCAGCTCTCAATAAATACACAGCAGTGATTCTCACAGTTCTGTGTGTAGTATTTTGCAACAGAGAGTAGATTTCAATTATATCTTACAAAGCTCAGCGGAAAGAATTACTCTGCAAGCAATTTTAGTACAATTGGACTTGAAATCAATGTGAAATTGGTCTCATTTGTAGAATGTATTTACCACATCCGTAGATTTATTTATTTATTTTTCCTGAGAAAAAAAAAACAGACTAGGACTTGTCACTTTAGTTTTTGCTTTTTGCTTTGAAATTAGAGTCATTCTCTCACACTGATCATGTTTAAGCAAAGTCTTTTCTTTTAATGATTTGACAATTCCTGCAGAGAGATTGTTTGATAACTGTGACCTCATTAACCAGCTATGTCAGAATCTGAAATCAGACATTTTCTTTAGTTTGCCAAGATCGTCATCTTGGAATTAAAAGGTTCTTTCTTGTGTTCTAGATGATTTTGAGATATTGAGCTTCAAAGTTTTTGCATTCCATATAGCGAAGAATATGCGTATCACTGTTCTCTTTTACACATTAACATAACAAAGACCCTAAATGTACCCTAAATTATCAAAGTTCTCTTAAATTTGCAAATTGAGGTTAAAAACACAGTAAATGCAGATAGAACCTTATTCTAAAAAGTCATTTTTCACTTGGAATTATAAGGTTTTATCTGGCAGATTATTAATTGATTGTATTTTCAAGAAATGCAATCAGTCTGCTTAATAAGTTAATTAAAAATAAATAACAATTGGTGTTGTAACAATATTTTGATGTTTGAGAAAGTTACATTTTTGTTTTCCTAACATTTATTTAATGTTTAAGGATTAATATTTTTCTTGGTCGAATTAAACCTTCATGGTTTCACTAAATAGTTTTTCCAGTGCAGATGTTAATTTTATGTAATTAGTATGGTAATATTTATTAAATTATGCCCTTTATATGAACTATTCATTTATATTTATAGAATTATATGTCCCATGAATTAAGTATTTGCCCTTCAAGGCTTAATATCAAATTTAAAGACTTTAAAAACATACGATAAGCAAATGAGTTTAATAAACACTGAAAATGTTTTACTGAGTATATATACACAAATAAATATAGTTTACATTTAATATATTACATTTGTTATATAACTGTTTCTTTTTCAAACAATGTAAAATTTAACATTTCATCTCAATGTCAAAAAAATGGTTCTAAATCATCACAATTACAAACATCTTTTCAGTTCTTCTCAATCTTGTGAGGTGCAGCATTATTTAATCGGCTCTAATTTTGTGTTTTTTTTCTGGTCTTTCCTGCTGTCAACAAAGCGATATGGTGAATTGACAAAGAAAAGCTGATTCTAACTGGTCCTCGTGTGTGCATTGGAAATGCTGACTGGCTTACAGAAAAAACCTTATAGAGCCAAGCTAGAATTCAACTTTGTAAATAAAACGTATTTAAATTAGAAAATCTTAAAATATAAACAGCTTAAAAAACATCACACAATTTTGACAAAAATGTCAGATAGACCCCTATAATTCTAAGGTGACGAGATGTCTATAAAAACTATATTTAGTAACCGTAAATACTAGGTCCAATTTGTCTGTCTGCCTGTCTGTCTGTCTATCTATCTTATTTTTGAAAAATAATTATTATTATTTTCCATTTAATTTATAAAGTTTGAATTATAAAAAAAACATGCAAAAACTATTTATTTTAAAGTAAAAATCTCACACTTTGGCTTGTGCTATTAAAAAATGTCTGGTAACGGTCTCTTTTGTGGATATTGTCAAATCTTGGCAAATGTTTTAATGACTGCTTTTGGAAGTGGTTGCACATGGCCAATCTCTAAACATTTTAGAACCCATTTACACCTGTTTTCTTCTTATTATTGGATTGACAAAAATGCATTTCAATTCCAGTTGTAAGTGGGTCTTTTGAAACCATGTGTTTTTAAAACCATTTGAGCTTTTCTGTTTGTTTCTTTTTTTATTTAGTGTTCAGTGTCCTGTGGAGAAGGTGTGTCACGACGCCTGGTCACTTGTCGCATTGGAGATCAATGTACTGGTGAGAAGCCCGAGTCGCAAAAGCCTTGCAGGCCAAGACCCTGCCATGGTAAGATTCAGAGAAGGCAATTGTTATTAATAGGAAGTGCATCACCACAAGGACAACAATCAACACTCATCAAGCAATTTTATGGGGTCTTGAACGGTTAAAGTGTCTAAGTTGTTTATTCAACAAAAGAAAGTCCATTAAAAGAGAACGGAAAATATTGCACAATGCACAAATTCATCTGCATTGATTAGATTATTCATGGTAGTCTTAACCTCAGTTAATTTTCCGGAATGCTTTTGTGGTCTGTGAACTCCTCAACTGCTCTCTGGAGAAGCGTGTTAACTCATCTATTTAGACAAGCAATACGTATTAAAAAGTTATTAATTAGGTCACGTAATGCCTATAAGCTTGAGATTCTGGCAACGTTTGTTATTCGTAGTTCTCTCATTTTCACTCAATCCTTCGCTTTTTTAAAACAAACCCCATATGCTAAAAATTGAACGTTTGAATGTGTTTTGCACAGCATTTTCTTTTTCTACTGATTTGCAGTGCCCACGGCACAGAAAAACACTGTTTCTTAGCAAACATTAATACCCAACTTTGTTCAGAGAACTGGATTTTTCTCAAGTCATTCATGAGTAATGCTCAGCTGGTCAGTTTTATTTGTTAGAACACACCGTGCCTTGAGCCAAGTGATAAGAGTGAGAAATTTGGAATGAATCTCAGCAGACGTCATTGTGAACACAGCTTCCTTTATGCCTCTGCTTGCATGATGCTTCCACTAATTTCTGTTTAATAGCTTTTGCTGCACTTGGATGACATCCATCACAGCGGAAGATTAACAAAACACACACCCTTTACAAAAGGCAATCTTGCTGTACACTGCTTAACTTTTCAGCTGTGTATAAAGCAAGACTCCTGAGGGAGGTAGAGGCATTTTGTTTCCTTTCATATGTAAAACACTAAGCAGTTGGTGGTTCGCATGGTGACAAATAGTCTGTAATCCAACTTCAAGGACCATAATGACTCTTCCATGACTTCTATTAATTGAAAGTCATTGTGACCTTTTTATTGAGGGCTGCAGGATTTTCTGTTGGGCTTTTGGCTTTGTGTGTGGAATAAGACAGTGAGAGGTGGTATGAACAAATGGGTAAGGTTGAGGGGATCAAGAAATAACAAAAATCCAAGTCACCCACACGTATGTGTCACCAAAAAAATACATATGACTTGACAGACCACATTATGTATGTGAGACCTTTAAGTTTAATACGACCTTCACGCTCACTTACATAACTGTCTTTTAAAAAAACTGCGAGGATTGCTCACCTAAAGAATGACAATTTATTTAACTCTCATGTAGACCCAAACATGAATGACTTTTCTTATTGAAAAATTGCAGTAAACTTTTACATCCCTCCCCCACACAGTCCCTCTCCATCATCCAGTTTATCCTAAACATGAGTCATGCTTTATTATATAAGAACTGTAATGCTACTTGTGTGGTTAAACGTGTTAGAGACGTAGTGTTTCCTTAGTATGCATGCGTTTCACATGTACAGTCAGAATTTTTAGCCCCCTTTGATTTTTCTTTTCTTTTTTAATATTTCCCAAATGATTTTAAACAGAGCAAGGAAATTTTCATAGTATGTCTGATAATATTTTTTCTTCTGGAGAAAGTCTGATTTGTTTTATTTCAGCTAGAATAAAAGCAGTAAAAAAATTAAATATATATATATATATATATATATATATATATATATATATATATATATATATATATATATTAGTTTTTTTTTTTTTAGGTCAAAATTATTAGCCCTCCATATTGTTTTTCGATAGTCTACAGAACAAACCACTGCCATACAATATTTTGCCTAACTACCCTAACCTGCCTAGTTAACCTTAATTAACCTAGTTAAGCCTTTAAATGTCACTTTAAGCTGTATTGAAGTGTCTTGAAAAATATCTAGTCAAATATGATTTACTGTCATAATGGCAAAGATAAAATAAATCAGATATTAGAGATGAGTTATTAAAACTATTATGTTTAGAAATGTGCTAAACAAATCTTCTCTCTGTTAAACAGAAATTGGGGGGGAAAAACAGCGGGGCTAATAATTTAGGGGGGCTAAAAGTTCTGACCAACATCAAACTGCACCCATAAACAGCGCAAAAGTCCAGCATCTTCACATTGGCACACTGTCTTAACTGCAGTTGACTGACATTTGTCCTGGGAGCTCTGTACAAAGGTAGCGGTGCTACTGACACATGCTCAGGAACCCTATGTAATATCTAGTGTATATATCAATGGTAGACTATAAGGTTAGAGTTAGTGTAGTTGACCTACATGGAAAAATTCGTATAGTCTAATACTTTAGTAAATTAGTAGATGTACTAGTACTCTAATAGTAATTTTTGTGTATGTGGATGCAATGCAATTTATAGTCAACAAAAATGTGCAAAATAAAGTATACCTTTGAGCTTCTTATTCTTTTGGTCTTCTTTTTTTAATTATCATAGTTCATGAGCACTAGTCATTCATTGCATAGTTTGTTTTAAATACTACAGTCTCCAGGCTCACTATGTTCCACACACCAGTGTTTAAGCACAAGTACAATTGTTGTCCGGCCAGCTTTTTATAGGGTCCAGAAATAATGATTTATGACAGCACACAGAGCTCTTTATTAGCACTGTTTGCTATTTGCTTTTTGGATCTGAAAGACAATTTCTTATCAGATTTCATAAAAAAAGGACTACCAATGTACCGCCTTGAATATTGTGGTTGAAAATATCAATTAAATGATTCTATTACCATTGTACAATGTTCGTCTGTTTGGCTGCATCTTAAGAGACATAGCTCGTTCTAATATTTTCTAATATTCATGATATACAGATTAATAGTATCTTTTATTTTAAAAAGCTGAATCGTCTTTGAAAAAATGCATATAAAACAGCACTAAATAAAAGCCTTCTGCTTCTCTGACAGATGAGCCGTGCGGAGGAGACAAGTCCATATTCTGTCAGATGGAGGTTCTGGCACGTTATTGCTCGATTCCAGGCTACAACAAGCTCTGCTGTGAATCCTGCAGTAGGAGAAGTGGCACTTTTGCTCCTCTTCTGCACGAAGCTGCGGAAACAGAGGAGGAACTTCGCTTCGGTTCAGCCTCCCAACTTCTGGAGACGCTTTCAGCTGCTGCTAATGGATCTCTGAAAGTCCCGCAGCAGCACCAGCGGGGATCCACGTCGCAAGGCCAATTTTCCAAGCAGGCCGCCACTCCCCCGCCTCGCAAACACAATACAGAGAACAGCAAGACTCAAAAGCGCCTCAAACCCAGCGCTAGAAATCTTCCTGCATTGTCAATCCATAGCTCGTGGAGCGAGGACGGCGTTAAAGATGCACCGATGCAGCTGGAAAGTTTCCAAGAGAGTCAGTGGCCGACAACATCTTCTGAGGTGGAGAGATGAAGGAAAGTTTGTCTCATTTTTCCCCTCTTTGGACTCTCTCTTTCTTTTATTTGTCTGTTGTAGATATAGACCTTTAACATTCATCTTTCCCTTCAGATCATCCTCAAGATATTTAAAAGCAGGAGAGAGTAAAGTGCTGGTTCACTTTGAAATGTTCTCTTTTTCCCCCAGTAGCAGCAGTTGTCTTTAAAACACACTTGTCAGTCACACATAGTTGTGATGGGGAATGTGCCAAAGGAGTTTTCGCGATGAGATCCTCTAAGCAGTCTGGTCTATGGGGGTTTGGTGTTGTGTACAAGCTCTGGTTGTATCAACTTCTTGATCGTAAAAGTTTTATTTTTACCAACTCTAGACATGCTTGACCAATTGATATTTATGAACGTTCCTGTAAATACTGTATATGAAAAAAAGTCAGTATTATTATAATTTTTTTCAAAAATACAAGCTGAGGATATTTTAAAAAGAAGAGATTCAGGAGCATTATTGGTGCTTTTTTATATATTACAAGCGATTTAAGAATTTGATAAGAAATGAAACACTGAAGAACAGTGTGAGCCCAGGAAAATAAAAAGCATTATGTGAAATAGCATTACAATAGCCTTAGAATTTTTACTTTTATTTTTGAAAACATTTAATAAAAGCAGCTTCTCTGCTAGCCATCAGTCAAATCTTAATCCACATGGACTGTGATTTATTTTATTTGTTTACTGTCTTCTTCCTGAAGAATTTATTTACCCCAACTTGTTTTACCATGATGTTAGGGCTTTTCTTTAATGCTTGGCTTTTTGGTTCTATGAATTTATCTTTAGAGAAGAGTTAAGAGTTCAGTCATGATATAGATGGCCCATCACATATACAGCTGGGGAAAGACGATTAAGAATCTACTTGAAAACAGTCTAAGGATTTAACAGTTATGTTTGAGAGAAGGTGGTGGCATAATGGCTCGGTGGTTAGCACTGCCACCTCACAAAAAGAAGGTCACTGGTTTGAGTCCCGACTTTCTGTGTGGAGTTTGCCTGTTCTCCTGGGTGCTCTGGTTTTCCCCCACACTCCAATGACATGCACTATTAGTGCATTGGGTAAAACAAAATTGACCTTGGTGTATGACTGTGTGTGTGTGTGTGTGTGTGTGTGTGTGTGTGTGTGTGTGTGTGTGAATATGAGAGTGTATGAGTGTTTCCCAGTACTGGGTTGCAGCTGGAATGGCATCTACTGTGTAAAACATATGCTGGAATAGTTGGCAGTTCATTCTGCTGTGGCGACCCATGATAAATAAGGGACTAAGTGGAAGGAAAATTAATGAATGAATGTTTGAGAAAAAAATACACAATTCTTGAAAAATATTGATGACATTTCTTCTAAATTTCAAACGAGAATTAAAAATGTACACTCACTAGCCACTTTATTAGGTACACCTTATTCGTACCAGGTTTGACCCCAAGTGTCACCTGGTGACACTTCAGTTGTAACGAGTGGGTATTTGAGGTATTGTTGCTGCCTTTATATCAGCTGGAACCAGTCTGGCCATCTTCCTCTGATCTCTGGCATCAACAAGGAATTTGCACCCACAGAACTGCCGCTCTTTGGGCTATATTTCCTTCTTTTTTTTTGTTCACTATTCTCCATGAACTAAAGAGATGGTTGTGTGTGAAAATCCCAGTAGATCAGTTTCTAAAATCCTCAGACCAGCCCGTCTGGCACTAACAACTATGCCACATTCCAAGTCACTTAAATAACCGTTCCTCCCCATTCTGATGCTTGGTTTGAACTGCAGCAGATCATCTTCACCATCGTTGTATCTCAATATGCGTTCTTTAGTGGTGTTGCGTCCTTGTGTTCTCATGTAACATCAACATCTTCAGCTGCCAAAGTTCAGTTCCAATACTTAAGACCGCAAGAACAGAGGATGCGTGAAAGTTCCCGTATGTGTTCTTGATATCGAGGATGCACTGATGCAAACTTGAGCACCGATCTCACTCTGGAAGTCCCAGAAGTCATTGTGACTGGAGGTGGGAAGCGCAGCATTTTATTTAGATTTATTATTAAAGTTCAGAGATATAACTTATTTACCTCAGGAGTTTCCCTAAATGAGATGGTAAATATAAACATCACCATGGACATCTTAAAAAAGGAGTAAACACATTTATATGTTTTATTTATATTGTGCAATGTATATTTATAATGTTTTTTTAAGCATAGTATATATTTTGAAAAGGGGAAAAACAATAAATCATTGTATGAGTAATGTAATGTTTAAAAAAATAATCCATTTAAAATCTGTAAAGTCACGTTATCATCAGGAAGAACTCAATATCTAATTTCTCACAGCATGTGTTCTCTGTTCTCTCGAGTTTGTTCTTCCAAGAACACCTGGCAAGACCGGTCTCCACAAGAACACAACTCCGTTCTCTGCGTTCTTGGAATTGAGAGACAGCACATGTCTACATGCCTAAATGCATTGAGTTGCTGCCATGTGATTGGCCGAATGTGATTAGCATTAATTTTGCGTTAACGAGTAGTTGGACAGGTGTATCTAATATGGCCAGTGAGTGTAAGTCAACATGACACCTTTAGTGATTTTATTCAAATGTAAAAGATCTACTTGATAGTTTTGTTTGAAATGTGAAAGAAATGTCATCAGTTGTTTTTTTTAGAATAAAACTAAAATTATTTTTTTTTACTCAAACTCATAACTAAAAATAGTAAATCCACAGAAACCTGGCATTTTTCAAGTGGTCTCTTAACAGTTTTTTCCATTAGTTGTATATAGACAAGACTTTGAAAGAGTAAAGCTGGACTTTGTGAAGATCTTATACTGTGAGACACTGCACAAGATATCTCACTTATCTGAGGGAGAGGAAAGCTATTTATTTTTATAATCGAGGGTTATTTCTCAACCACAATGCATCTGACTGCAATACCAAGGAAACCAGTTAATCTGTCAGTGGAGTTCAGATGTTCATAAGGTAAACACACATTCATCTGTGTGCCACTGTTAAGCTATTGTATATACCATTGAGAACTTTTACAGTATTTATTAAGATTCAAAGTTCAACATCATGTCTTTTCTGCAACATTTTCTGTTACTTCAAACCAAAAACACAAGCTTCCATCGAATAAAAACAGTAGCTCATAAAAGTAAACAAACATAGACGTACATAGACTTTTCCTGTTGTTTTTACTGGCATTTTAGCTCTAATAAAACACATGCTCAGTTTTTGAGATGTAATAATAAGGGAACGCTGCTTCACAGCTGTTTTAGAATAGAAGTATTGAAGAGAACTCCCAAAACAAAACTGTCATTTACAGTGACTCTTACTGTCCTTTACCCACAAATTCCCCAATCCTACACGAAACTGTTTTCCAGTTCATTCGTAGCTTTAACTTTAAAAGACAAAATTTTAGTGGATTTTGAACCTAGAGTAGACAATAGGCATACAGACAGCATACTTTTTCTGTGAACATCATTCAATCAGTTGAATCTGAGGCGAACGGCGTGTGCGTTTTCATTTTATTGGCATTCACTTTCTGCAATTTGTTTGCTAAAATAGACGACATGCCTTCAGAGACCCAAAAGAATGCAAGATAGTAGATATTAAATTGACAATCCCTAAGCCGCAGACAGACACCCCATTATAAAAGGATAAATCTATTTATCCTCCCATTTTCATGTCCGTTTAAGTGTTAATTGTTGTTCTGGCTTACAAAGACACTTTCAGTTGCTAAACGCTTGCAGTCATTTCTTTTTTGTTTAGTTTGTACTTTTGTTAGTTGTAATGAAAGTGTACACTACTGAGGCTGTTTGTTGTAATGGGGAGCACATAGCAATAAAGAAAATAATAAACATCATACTGTCTTTTGAGAGTTTTTTTTTTTTTTGGTCAGATTTAAAGTTATATTCATAATGTTCTTTACAGTGAAACTTTTTATTTTCATATGCTTTAAATATGAAAGGGTCATAAAACCCCTTCTTTCAGTATAAGTCTACCTCAGATTTGTTTCATAAAATGCTTCATGATGGGCGTGGAGTGCTGCAAACAGAAGGAGGAGTGGGGGTGGCCAGCAGAGCAAGGGAAAAAGAGGGGAGCGAACAAATCACAAATTGAGACACAAACCGTGAGGAGACCCCAGAGTTTAAAGTTTACATAGTTAAAATCTAAAAAAATAAATAAATAGTAAGTAATTTAATGCCCTGTACATATGTTATTCATAGTTTCATATACACATGACCACCGTTTGTCATATCATTATAAAGATTTACTTCTTCATAGGACTTCTTTTCTCCTCGACCCCCGGGTCTGAATGCAGACACAATGGATAGCAGTGCAGCAGGTCTTTTGCCCTGTCTATTTCAACCATTAGCCCTGGAGGATTTTAAATAAAAGCGAACACAGCAGCATGGATATAGGCGATGTGTCTGAATGGTAACAAACTCAACTGATAAAAGACAAAAAAATAAATAAATGAAACAAACCAAGACCATGGAAACAAACGTGATCCTTCATCAATGGCAGAATACTGCGCGCTGTGCGCTGACGCAATCTCACAACTTGGCAGATTTGCCTTGCTTTCGGAAAGCATGTGCTCTTATGAATAATTAAGAAGCAGGGTCTTCTCATAGGATAAGAAAACTCAGCTATGATTACTAATGAGAAACCAACACATCATCTCTGGACAGGCAAACAAGAGCTCTGTCACTGAGTTTGATGCCCCAATAATTATTGTTTAAACCTGGAAGATAAAATTAGCTGACAAAAGCTCAAAAGTATTCAGTTTTTCAACAGGTGCTGACGTTGTCTGAAATGACGCTCAACATTTATTTCTAGGGTTTCTTGAACCTTCTAAACCATAACAAATATGTACCCTGGGAAATTAACTCTGTGTGGTTTGCATGTTCTCCCTGTGTTGGCGTGGGTTTTCCTCCGGGTGCTCCGGTTTTCCCCACAGTCCAAAGACATGCACTGTAGGTGAATTGGGTAAGCTATATTGTCCATATTGTATGCACGTGAATGAGTGTGTGTGGGTGTTTCTCTATGCTGGGTTGCAGCTGGAAAGGCATCCGCTGCGTAAAACATATTCTGGATAAGATGGTGGTTCATTCTGCTGTGGTGACCCCTGATGAATAAAGGGACTAAGCCAAAGGAAAATGAATGAAAAAATGAAACTAACAACTGCCTAAACGAACAATGTTTTTGTGTTTTTAACATAGATTTGCATGTATTGAGCGAACCCTGAAATCACATACAGTATGTCAGAAATTATTCATTTACTTTATTTGTTTTCGTAGACTCTTTCTGGTAAATAGGTCAAACATCAGTAAATGGAGGTGCGTCGCTAGTGCCCTAGTAAAGTGTATAAATTAAGAGTGGTAATCCCAGAATAAATACGTTATTCTCTATGTGCAACCAAACCAATGCTGATGAAAGCAATGTAGTTTAATCAAACAGCAAATATGTGAGCAGAAAAAAACATATCCGCGTGCCTCACGCACACCGCTCCTGATTGACGCTGGCGTGCTGCTTTGCTCCCAGTCCGGTTGTGTACATGCATGCCAAAAAAATAGCCCCGCCGCTCATGCAATATAAAACCAGCACGCAGTTTTGCAAGTCGACACAAAGTTTAAATTATATGACGGTGATCTTATTTATACAGCATGGCTTCTGATTTGATCCTGTTGTTTTTGGTATGAAGCAGTCGGGTCTAAGACAACACACAACAGATAATTCTATAAAACATCTTTTTTGTATCATATCGAACTTTCTATAGAATTTTATTTTAATGAAATCAATATTCATGCAAAAGATTTCTTAAATATCTTAGCATACCTCCAGTTGTGTCTTTAGACTGTTTTCCAGTTACATGAGAGGGTGCTGTGCCCCATTAGAGCTTTATGTCTAGCAATTCTCCTGGGTACATGTATTATTTTCTGAATGAAATTTCAAAGTGACTGAATTTTATTTATTTATTTATTATTATTATTATTTTTAGGGTTTGAAGGGTTGATTTAAACCAAAATTACAACTTACCATTTGAAATTTCACTCTAAATCCATGAGAATTTTTTTTTTTTTTTTTTTTTGTTAAAGCACCGTCGTCGCCTCACAGTAAGAAAGTCATTGGTTTGAGTCCTGACTGGGTCAGTTGTCATTTCTGTGTGGAGTTGGCATGTTCTCCTGTGTTCACGTGGGTTCCCTCTGGGTGCTCCAGTTTTCCCCACAGTCCAAAGACATGTGCTATAGCTGAATTGGTTAAACACAAAATTGACCATAGTGTATGCGTAAATGTGAGTGTGTATGGGTGTTTCTCAGCACTGGGTTGCAGCTGGATGGGCATCCTCTGTGTAAAACATATGCTGTAATAGTTGGCGATTCATTCCCCTGTGGCAACCCCTGGTAAATAAGGGACCAAGCCTAAGGAAAATAAATAAATGAAAAGTTAATGAGATTTTGGTATGAACTAATCCTCCAAGTGTACAGTCATGCTATTTAATAATTACAATCGTTAAATTTTTTTCCTTAGAATGCTTTTAAAAATAGCAGACTAGGAAACTCTTTTCTTGGTTTCTGCATTTCACTCATGCCTGTCTCCCATTATTCCGGATTACTACATCTTTCCATGTATTTAAACTGACTGCATTAGTGCTAAAATGTTTCTTCTCTATGCCTAAAACATGAAAAAGTGAGCAGGTAATGTGAACTTTCCCATTGTACTTATGACATACTGTAAGTAAGGCTGTTAGAGTGCAGTGTGACTCAACCATTGAACTATCACAGTTTGCCTTCTCAAGCCTCACACATGACCCCATTAAAGCCAGACTCTTTAAGCCTCCCATGAATCAGAGATAAAATCTTGTCAGGGACTTCACACAGTTCCAATTTTTGGTGCAGATTATCTAGTAATGTGAGGCATTTAAGGATTCAATCTTGCACCTCGCAATCTTCTCAAACTCGAATCGCAGTCTCCCTGATCAGATCAAACGTGTTTGATATTCAGGATTCTCCCCATTGCTGTCTTCAAATAATGAACAATTCATTCCCCTTTTAAGTCTTCTATTTGCAAAAATTGCCTGTACTGTACATTGGCAACAGCCATCTCGCACATCAAAACAAACGCGCTTCTTGTCACTCTGAAAGAGCATTTGCAAGATTGTACATCCATGGAGAGGAAGGCCATGAAGAGGCCCCAAAAAAACTTTACCATCTGGCAATTCAGGAAGAAGTCCATTATAAAATGAGGAAGAATCCATTGACATATGGCACTGAAACTGACCATATTCCAATGAATGCTACAAGATTCCTTGTATTTACAATTTTAAGTTAAGTGGTTGTAAACAATTAGTTTGGGTTGAATTTAAACAAATAAATTAAGTTGAACATTACTAAATAGGTTTGTTAAATTCAACATATATATTGTTTGCAACAATTTTGCGGACATCGTTTTTTTCAGTGTAGTTGACACAAACCCGAGAGCACATTACAGTAAGAGCATCTTTTATTGAGTGAAGTACAGAAAATGGATGCTGCTAAATAAAGAACATGTGCTGCTGTATTTATTAAGGGCACTCAGATGATTCATTCATTCATTTTCTTATTGACTTAGTCCTTTTATTAATCCAGGGTCGCCACAGCGGAATGATGCCCTACCAGCCACAACCCATCTCTGGGAAAAATCAACACACAATTCACACACACACACTCATACACTACGGACAATTTTGCCTACCCAATTCACCTGTACTGCATGTCTTTGGACTGTGGGGGAAACCGGAGCACCCGGAGGAAACCCACGTGAATGCTGGGAGAACATGCAAACTCCACACAGAAACGCCAACTGAGCCAATGCTCGAACCAGCGACCTTTCTGTAGTCTGCAAAAAATGTGTCAGCATGTCTTCAGGTAACATTTAATGTTGTCTTAGTTAAAGTTAGTGTGTGTATTCACTAGCATGAACAATGCATTTATTACAGTTTTAATACATCTTTGTTAATGTTAATTAATGGAAATATCGCTGTCCATAAAACAGCGAAAATAAGTCAAAGGCACTTCAAAATATTAAAAAGCTTTTATCGACTCTATTCTTTAAAACTGAGCCTACACATTTGCATTGGACTTACTTTTGCTGTTTATTCCAATAGTATCTGGATGCAGCCTTGACGATGCAAGCTGAGACTGTATATCTCAGTGATGCAATGTCATACACAATGTGTCATGGGTCAGGTTTGATCAGGATTTCTCTGTCTCAGTCTGTTGTGAGCCTCTGCTGCTCCTTACAATCAAGCGCTGGTGCATACATTATTCACCTGTAATGGTGAGTAAACAATGTAATGGAGTAACCAGGCCCAATTCCAATTCTAATTTAGTACCCCTACCTCTACCTCTTGGCCCTTAAAACCAAGGAAAGGGCTTGATACATTTACCCCTAACGCCCCATTCACACGGGGCTTCAGCGTCAACGCTTGACTGAAGGCGTGTCTGAAGTTGGGGCTTAAGCGATCGTCATAAAGCGTCAGCCAATGAAATTCAGTCAGCAATAGGCCACTGTCTGAGCTGGTGTATTTGCATACAGCGATCTGATTGGCTGACGCTTCCATTGGCGCTTGAAAAGTTGAGCTAGTCCCAACTTCTGCAGCGAGCAACGCTTCTGAAGCAGTGCCGACGGATCCACAATGCATTTCGGCAAGGCCTGACGTCACTCATTCAAAGTAAATGGGAAGCGTTGACGCTGACGCCCCGTGTGATTGGGGCGTAAGAATTGGGAAAGCACTACAGCACCTGCACACACCATTATATGTCATAGCAAGCTCTTGCTTCATATGAGATCAGACAATCGCGACTGCTGTAGTTATTCCTGTTGTGCTATTTTTTTGGTGTTTATCTTCAGGAAATCGCTGAAGGCATATATTATGTTATCATAATGATTTAATGTGGCAATAAGATCGTAACTGTACTGCACATTTATACAGTGACTATATTTATCTATGTAAATACACCAAAAACAACATTAACATTATAGTAGACACTGTAAAAAGCTTATTCTCAGCCACTAGACTTTTCTGACAGGGTGGTCGAGTGTCAGAATGTTGTGGGACTGCTGTACAGGAGTTATTATTATGAATTATAGATATTGAAATTTAGTTGTTATTTTAGCATTTTTTTTAAGTATGACAGTAAAACACATACATGGTTATGAATATATTAAAACGTGTTTGTTGTAAAAATTCGTAATAATGACCAAAAAATTCTAATTTGTGGATTTCCTTACTTCAGAGTACTGCGATCCTGCTCTTGTGGCTGGTGTATTCTGAGAAATTTCTTACCCCTTGGTTTCGAGTGTGGTCCGAAAAAAAAACTTTGTTTGAAAGGCTATTCACCCCTTTCCCTTAGCCCTACACCTTCAAGCTAAAGAGAATTGGGACACCCCTACCCCTTCACAGGAATGCGCAAAATGAGAAGTAGTGGTAAGGGGAAGGGCTAAAGGGGTAGAATTGGGATTGGGCCTTGTACTTGCCCTCTTTTGTTACTCATTGCCAGATTATTGTGTTCATTAAACCTTACTGACACTCTCTTGCTCAACAAATCCTTAAGATACTTTTGCAGTCCTTATTTCCAGTCTAGTCTAGTCCGGTATCTTAATTTACTTTATTTGCTTACCTGTGATCTGCGCAGTCACCTCGCGGTTGAATCCAGCTCCTCACCTGCGCTCACCAGCTCCAGCACTCGCTCCACTCCGAGGGAGCCGAGGTGGATTTTCTGTTGCCTTCATTCAGTCTGCGTTCCCCCACTGGTGATCGGCGAACGGCAGCTGCCTTTGTTCTTCTTTATATTAAATAAAAGTCTCAATTGAACTTTATTATTCTCTGTTTTCTGTCTGCACTCAATGGAGCTAGTGACGTCACTGTGGGTTAGGTGAGCACATGTGGAGAAAAAGGAATTTGTTTTATTACTTTTGTGTCATTATTATTATTGTTTTTTTAAAAATGTTTAGATTACAACAGATTAATCAATCTTTTTCTTTTGAATGATACCAAATATTGACCAAGCATACTTCTTCTTTTTTTACTCTGTTGCATACTTTTTAGAAGGAACAGATGACAAGCGGGAAATAGAAGAATAATGGTGCTTTCACACCTAGACTTTTGTCTTGGAACCTGTCTCCTTTGCCTAGTTAGCGCGGTTCATTTGACATATGTGAATCTAGCATTCGCACTCGGATCCGCACCAAAACAATTGTTCCGAGATCGCCTGAATGAGGTAGTCTCGGCTCGATTGAAACGAAATCTGGAGCAGATTTATTGTAGTGAGAAAGCTATATGATCCGAACCAGGCTATATCACAGTGTATTATGGATATGTAATAGGCATATACGGCTATATGAACAGAGATTTCTGAGGCGTGATGTCATTCCTATGTGAGTTTATGTCAAATACGAAAGTGAAAGCATGCTGAACTATTAACGAGAGCGTTTTATCTGCTGTTCAACTGCAGTCATTTTTTATCTGTTATTTCTCTCTGTAATGTAAAGGCTATAATGCATATAAGCCAAGCTAGGTACTGTATGAGAGATTCTTACCTCTGTGGGTCTCATTCATTCATTTTTTTGTCAGCTTAGTGCCTTTATTAATCCGGGGTCGCCACAGCAGAATGAACCGCCAACTTATCCAGCAAGTTTTTACGCAGCGGATACCCTTCCAGCCGCACCTCATCTACACACACACACACTACGGACAATTTAGCCTACCCAATTCACCTGTCCCGCATGTCTTTGGACTGTGGGGGAAACCGGAGCACCCGGAGGAAACCCACGCGTACGCAGGGAGAACATGCAAACTCCACACAGAAATGCCAACTAAGCCGAGGCTCGAACCAGCGACCCAGCGACCTTCTTGCTGTGAGGCGACAGCACTACCTACTGCGCCACTGCTTCGCCTCTGTGGATATCACCATTCAAAATTAAAGAGCAGCTTATCGTCATCAATTTAAATAAGGACGCATCACAGCTGAGCGGGACTCTGAAAAATAAACCGTGAAACTCTGACCAATGTAAGGGGAGTTTATTTGCACGTGACTTGTTTAGCTCTTTTGGTCTGTTTAGAAACTTTGCCATGTGAAAGCGGACCGCACCAAGAACAAAAATAAAGATTGTAACAATTTTAACCCGTTTCGGACCAAAGGATTTATCCACAAGTCTAAAAGCACCATTAGAATAAATACAGTGGGGAATCTGCTCCAGACACGTCTAATAAGAAGTTTAGACATATCACAAGGAGCTGTATTCGTGTTGTGCAATATATTTAAGGTACACTTAACTGTTCAGTTCTGGTATGCTGAGAAGGGTTGCAGAAAGAAGAAGTATGTTTGGGTACAAGACTGTAGGACTGTAGAATAACATATAAGGGACGTAACACCAACATTTTAAATCAGTTGTGTATATTTGTTGGAGTCAGGGAAATGTAAGTTAGTTGCGAACCTTCTGATTGTAATTCTTGTATTGCATTGGGGTAATGTAACCCAGAGCTCTGTCCGCAAATTATTCATTTGTATGTAATAAATGACTAATATTTTGACATTGAATAAAACCCTCTCCAGACCTTTTTTTTCTTAAGCACGCATGGAATTGGCTAGATATTCCAACACGCATCAAAAATCATTGGATGCAGCTCAGACTGCACTGCACCAGGTCTGCATCCAGACCCTACACATTTATTCTGATGAATTCCCGATCCAAAGACACATTAATTAAGCTACCTATTATGCCCTAAGTCTAGGGGAAAACAACATGGGCATAATAAACGGAAAAACAAATGTGTTGGGGTGTTGGATTTCCTAAACCAAAGAAAAACTAAATACAAAAGATTCCCCTTCAGTCGACAATCAAACTCGGACACTCAGTTGAGAGTATATGAATAGATTTATTATAGAAAAAAGTCATAAATATAAATGAGCATCTCTTCAGGGTGGCCACAGGCCAGAGTAACAAAGAGAAGAATCTATAAAGTAAAAAAACTAAAATTACCAATAAATCCTTAAAGAAAAATACAGGAAGCTTACCTTTCTCCCTAAACATAAACATAATCAAAAGTAATCAAACAAATAGGCAGGCCACCCCTACAAGCTCAAGCTCTCAAAAGAAGTTGAACGTATGAACAATGGTACAAAACTGAATGCTGGTCGTTGGCCGGAGGGGTAAGTGAAATCCTGGAGCTCCACTCCCAGCAACGATCGCAGCACTAGAGAGCTCCCCGAACCAAGCCGGAAATTCCTTTTTATACAGGCTGAAATGGAAACCTATGGGATAACAGAAAAAAACAACAAGGCGGGACAAAGAAAAAGACACATGCAATACACAATAAAAATAAACAAATAAATAAAATTTAGTCGTAACACTACCGCTAAACACTTTTTGTTTGATTTTAAATTTTTTCATACAGTAAAGCTGTCCATTGTTGTTAACTCACAGTACATTAATGTTAACAAGCCTTAATTTACATTTTATTGATACATTAGATGTCTACAAATTAAGATAAATACATTTTGTACAAGTATTGTTCATTATTAGATCATGCAGAAAATACATTAACTAATATAACTCTATTTTAAAGTGTGACCCATATTCAGTAAACCACATTTCACTGTTTACTAAGTTGTTTCAAACATCTTGATTGTGACTGATCAATCTAGGCATTTGACAGCTTTATAGAGTATTTCTGAATAATAAGTGTTCATCATTATGTGGCGCTTCTTTTTGAGTCTGCACCTTATACGCAAGCACACAGTACATCATTCTATATAAATCATTTGTTAACCTGTCTACTGCAGTAAGACATTATTAACCTTGCTTCCTAGAAATACAGCTGAGCTCAGATAGGACAAAATTGGCGAGGCGAGATTTGTCTCAACCGAAATGAAAAACTAACAGCGCCATGTTTTATCTTTAGCCCTGTATCCAATATCCTGCTGAGAACACATACTGATGTTTTATCTGCCGAAGAACTGACAAATAACGGTTACATGATATCTTGCTAGAAATGCTTTAGCCAATAAGCGTACTTTTCATTGATTTTCCATTATTAAATCACAATGTCCTGCACAAAGGCTGCTGATTTGAAACAATCATGATCAGTGAAATTACAGTTTATAAGCATCTCTTGTATTGGACTGATTTCTGCAAAGCCCTGGTCTCAGGGACATCTGTGTTATCTCTGTAATGATGGCTGTTCATGGTATGAGCACAAATGCTTAGTGAAAGCGGCTAAAATTGTTCAAAAGTTGGAGCTGACAAACAATATCGTGGGCTTCTCTGACACCACAGCTATTCTCATCGTCTCAATGCTTCAGCAATTTAAAAGCTCATTATTTTTTGAGTGTAGCTGATATATTACGTGGGTTAATATTTTTTCTAACCAACTTTCATCTCATGTTCTCCACAATGAGGATTCTTACAGTATATAATTAAATGGTAAACATTGGTAAGTTTTTTTCATAATTATTTTGGCATCTCTTGTTTTACAATCTGTATGACTGATTCAGGTTGACAAACACATTAGCACTACCTCTTTCCTCTCATAACAGGGGAGAAACTTCAAATGCTCAATACTCAAATGTGATCATACAGGAAAGAAAATAGCAGCAATGTTTTTTTTTTTTTTTAAATGCATCACCAATATATTCATTCATTCATTCATTCATTCATTCATTCATTTTCCTTCAGCTAGGTCCCTTATTTATCCAATAGTTATGCAAGCTGAGATTGCATCATGCGATGTCACACACAATGCACTCAAATGGAGCTAGTGACGTCACTGTGAGGGGTAGGGTTAGGCGTGGGGTTAGGTGAGCCTATAAAAAGCATTAGATGCAGCCCAGATTGCACTGCATCAGGTCTGCATCCACACCCATCTCTATTTATCAGAAGTTACCACAGCAATAGTACTGCCAAATCTTTCGGCATATGCTTTTATGTAGCGAATGCCCTTCTAGCAGCAACCTAGTACTGGGAAACACAAATACACACTTTCATTCGAACAATCATACACTATGGCCAAGTTAGTTCATCCAATTCACTTATACTGCATGTCTTTGGACTGTGGGGGAAACCTCTAGAACACAGGGAGAACATGCGAACTCTACACAGAAATGCCAACTCTAGCTCAGTGATCTTCTTGCTGTGAGGTGACAGTGCTAACCTTTGTAAAGTAACTTTTGATAAAATGTAGCTTTTCTAGT
The DNA here is from genome assembly GCF_052040795.2 of Danio rerio. Taxonomy (NCBI): domain Eukaryota; kingdom Metazoa; phylum Chordata; class Actinopteri; order Cypriniformes; family Danionidae; genus Danio; species Danio rerio. Next base: position 47,236,948 of record NC_141025.1, read on the forward strand.
AGCTTTTTTTTTTCCAGCAACAAGCGGAGTAGCTTGCTTTTTGAACCTGCACTGGTCTGAAGCCACATAGGATCACATATTTTCAACAGAGTAAATCCCACATCTCATGGTTTTACATTTATTTACCTATTAATGTGTGTTATTTTGTAAATACTATTTGTCAAGTAACAGTGGTATTTGAATTCCTGAAGTATTCTACCAGTTGAAACCAGTTGACCTGAAGAACCTTGTGCTCCGATTTCCCCCAAAGTTCAAAGATATGACTTGTAGATGAATTGAATAAACTAAATTGGCCATAGTGTGAGTGGGTGTGAATGGATGTTTTTCAGTACTGGGTTGCAGCCGGAAGGGCATCTACTGTGTCAAACATAGGCTGCATAAGCTGACCGTTCATTCCGCTGTGGCAACCCAGCAGGCCCGTGCAGAGACCGTCCGAAGGGCATGTGCAGGATAATTTTTTGAAGAGCGGGGTGGGGGTGGGGGGGGGTGTTGCGCACGTACTGAAGAGCGGTGTTGTCGCGCGCGTTCTGATCAACTGTGTTGTCGTGCGCGTACTCAAGAGCGGTGTTGTCGCGCGCCTACTGAAGAGCGGGACAGAGGGTGTGCCGCGTCGCGGGGGCACTTTTGATCATTTTGGAAGGGCACTTTTTATCCAAGACTAAAAAGGGCATGTGCACTGCACAGGTTGAGCCCTATGTGTGCACGTGCCTGCAACCCAGTACTGGAAAACATCCATACTACGGCCATTAATAAAGGGACTAATCTGAAGAACTTTTTTTTTTTTTTTCATGTGTTTAACCGAAGCTAATTATTTTGTTTATTACAATGCTACTTATTTTTTTGCAGTCTTGTACTTTAACTCTTGACAGTTGAAAACTGTCACATAACCAGTAATCTGCTCCTGAAAGAGCTGGCATACTACCCTAACGTCATTCAGGAACTACATATCCCAGCACGCCATTGCACACACCAATCACCATTCACTGACTACCCTTATCATGAATTGTTTGGACTATTTATACACATTTCACACGCCAGTCAATGCTGAGTCTTTGTTTGTCAGTACCTGAATGGTTTCGCTTTTTTTTTTTTTTTTTTTTGCATTTTTCAATGCCCTACATGCTACCAGAGTTCTTGTTTTTTGACCTCAGTTGTTTTTGCCTGCACAAATAATCTTTTTCATTAAAAACTGCATTTGGATCCAACCTCTTGTCTTTGTTCCCTTGACACCCGGTGACAGAAAACTACACAAAACAAAAAGCTACAATGTCATATACTCTACTAAATATTTAAATTAAAACAAACATTTGTATGAAGTAACTTAGCTAGCTATTTTCAGAGGTGTTGTTACAGCTTAGCTATTTTCCCGATGAGTTGCTTATCAAGCTATATTTTCATAGTAAGTTTTCAAACACTGAATGTTAATTGTCTGAATATTAATGGCCTCTGACTCCCACATTCACACAGACTTTCTATATTCTATATGTTTTAGCAGTCTTCTGAAAGCTTTAGCAATCTTTATGAAAATCTGGAAACAGCATACATGTCAGGCCATCTAAACTTTTCAATGAATCACAAACACCAGAAGGTTAAATGTAAATGTTTTTCAAGCTTGTCATAGAACTACATGTGTATGCAAATCCACCACCCATGTCCTTCAAGGGCTATTTTTTGGCATGTCCTAGTTTCTTCACTGACCAATGCCTGTACTGAATGTTGTGCTCTCTGCTGTAACTCATTCAATGGTGGCTGCTCAGTGAGAATGCTGAGTGGAGTGTCTGCCATTGAGAGATAAGCCCTTATACTTCTGCAAAATGTCCCTACTGCACACCTTTGTATTATTGCATCGAAGAATTCTCTCTCTCTCTCTCTCTCTCTTTCTCTCTCTCTCACACACACACACACATTTAAATAATGGGTGTCAAACTCATTTTTAGGTCACAGGCATGACTGAACCAAATAACACACAATGCACTTTTTTAGAGCTCATAAAAACCCAGCCTATGTTCAACATGCAATATTATATATATATATATATATATATATATATATATATATATATATATATATATATATATATATATATATATATATATATACATATATATATATATATATATATATATATATATATATATATATATATATATACATATATATATATATATATATATATATATATATACATATATATATATATATATATATATACATATATATATATATATATATATATATATATATATATATATATATATATATATATATACATATACATATATATATATATATATATATATATATATATATATATATATATATATATATATATATAACTGGCACTTTAAGCTGAATACTAGTATCTTGAAAATGTTTAGTGAAATATTATTTTCTGTCATCATGGCAAAGATGTTATTAACAGCTTGTAGAATTGAGTTATTAAAACTATTATATTTAGAAATGTGTTGAAAAAGAATCTTTCTGTTTAACAGACGGGGGGTGTAAATATACAGGGGACTAATAATTCAGGAGGACTAATAATTCTGCCTTCAACTTTAGTCAGATTGTATGTTTATACCAAAACGCAAATATTATTAATTGAATGGAAAACAACCCTTATGAAGAACAAATATACTTCATAAGTTAGTTATTAGTTCATTTTACTACATGTATATAATTTCTGTTGAGGTATAATTCATGCTGTAAGTACTAGTGTTTGTAAGTGTACTATTTGGGACCAAATTGGCCAAATTTTTTTCGTATGTGAATGTTTACTTTTAAGTGTGTTATATACTTAGTAAGGGGATATGGAATAAGCTGACACTGTATCAGATATTATTTTTACTTAATAGTACATTTGGTGGTACATATTGCTTGTGGGTTTTAAATACTTGTAATGTACCAAGTAACATAGTATCACGAATTTGTGCATGTCTTTATTTCACTTTGGTAGGGCTTAAATTAAATTTGGTGTTAAACACCACACACACACATCCTGACTGAGTCTTGTTTCCCTGTAGTGAACATTATTTCCATTTACACTCATTACTGTGTTTGTTTTGCCGCCTGCCTTGAACTTTTCATCTTTTATACAGACTACTCTTTTGGATTAATTTGTCACTGTCTACTCTTCCACTGAATCTTGCCTGCTTGACTACTCTTAATAAAAGCTGCATTTGAATCTGAGCCTTGTTGACACACCAATCATTATTAAAAAAAATAAAGATTCTTTAATAGATCACTTAAGAGTAAAAGCAACTGCATGCCAAATAGACTTACAGTGCATGTTATAATTGTATGTGTTACGACCCCCTCGTTTGAGTCGCAACATAAAAGAGTTCGGACAACAAAAGAATGTATATGCAACTTATTTATTATACATAAAACTAAATAGAACAACAAATCAACAAACAAACAAATGTCTAGGGGAAAAATAAAGAAAATAACTACTTTAACTACACAAATAAATAATGCTAAACAAAACCATTAGGTTGCAGAAAGGAAGAGATGATCTTGACACGAGGACGGCCCGTAGCCACACCGTCCTCCTGAAGCTAGCACACAAAACACTTTTATATGGTTTGAGCCAATTAGTGACAACCAGGCACCCAATCAGGATCTGCCACATCCATACTGAAGTCCTGGGGTCGTCACAGTATGTCAGTAAACAAGTATAGGCCAATTGTACGAAGATTATTCTGTCAAAAAGTCATGTATAATTCATAAATTTCTAAGTACTTGTTAGAGAAGTGGTTTAATATAAAGGATATTTTCTTCTAAAGCTTAGTTTCGGTTTAAGAAAAGTATACTCCTAGCACACTGGAATAAGCTTCTCTCTTTTCTTCATTAGTATCATCAAGCCAAACAGAGAACTGAAATACAGACTGTACAGCTCATTTCAAATGCATGCAAGTGTATGACTCAGCCAAATGGTCACAACTCTAAAAATGAAAGTTATAAAGGTTTCACAGTCACAAGGAGGACAAGAAAGGTTCTCTTCTCATAAATTTATTTAAACACAGTGGATTAAACAACTGAAGCAGGCAAGTGATCACCTTTGCAGAGGAGCAGATGGAATGTTGTTCACAATGTAAAAAAACGATCTTTATTTAAGCATAAAGTCACTTCCCTTAATGATACCTTGTGCATCCACAGGTTTAGGAGAAATGTCCTTGGGAAGAAGGCAAGTTAGAGAGCAGGTAAGATGAACCATCTGACCTCAGTATTAGTCACTGACTGACTGGAATTGCTGGGGTTATATGGGGAACCAGTGATTGCTGGTGCAGGTGTGTCCTATTAGTACTCAGGTGAATGTGCTCGGGCATGATGAGGGGTGGCAGGAGATGGAGAGCGATGATTTGTACTGAGGGAACGTGATGGTGAGAGAGAATGGTAAACGCAACACCAGGAACAAGCCGGCGATGTGACAAATGTAGCTGTTTGAATTTCATTAAGCAAATACTTAAGAATAATAATAAGATATTCTATATTACAATATTTTTCTGTTTTACTATATACAATGATTTGTTTAATCTCAACTAAAGCTGTGTGTAGCATTTTATTGCTTAAAGTACTGTCAGAAAACAACATTACAGAACAACTTAGAAAGGAAGCAGAGGAGAAGAAACAGGTTTATTGACTTTCAAGCAGAACTGAGGTAAGTTTTCTAAGTTTGTGGAATGAATCAATTGCAGAAAGAAGAATAATCAGGTTTTCTGTCTTTACAGGTAATGGTGGAGAACACTTGCTGGAGGTGAAGGATTGCACACTTCTCAGCATGAGGAGACAATTGCTGGAGACACGAGGAAAGAAGATCACTGGAGACCAACGAGGAGTAAATAATGGAGTGAAGCAAGTAGGCAAGCAGTCCATAATCTATCAAGTAGACCAAGTAACGTTGAGAAGCCTGTGCTTTTATCTTGGTGGTGATGAGCATGCTTTTGAATTGGAGCTTTGAAGAATCTGAGGTTTATGATTAAAATAAAGGAATGAAAGTTGAGCCCCTAGTGACGCCATGACACGTATTCCATCGCCACATTCCAAAATATCAATGCAAAGATAATTCAGGCTCAAATTGTGAAAGAGGAACCCATTTTCAAACTCACACAGACATTTACACTTTTTTCAAATTTACACTTTTGTCATATTGTAGACTTTACAAAGTTCCTCAGGCTCAGATAATGGTCCTTACATTTACTGGATTGTGACCAGAAATAAACAGCTCCTAATGGAAAAAAAAAAACTTGACATTGCATAAGGTTGTGGAAACAAATCAAATCAAAAGCTCAGACTCAGATCCAACCAAATATGATATGTTGTTATTGATATTGCAGCGAGCAACATGGACACAAGTTCAACAGTTTGTACACAATTGTAACAATTTGGTATATTTCTAAAATTCAGCAGTAAAGCATTTCTTATATCACTTACTTTTGGCATATTTCCTGAATTATCAGAAACCACCTCATATGAATGAATCAGCAATTTTTTTTTGTCATATGTTATACACAGTGGATACCACCTCCCACTGAAAATATAACCCTCAGTACTGGGAAACACCACACACTCTCCTGTTCACACACTACGGTCAATGTAGTTCATTAAAGTCATTTATAACGAATGTCTTTGGACTGTGAGCGAAACCAGAGCATAGGGAGGAACCCACACAGACACAAGGAGAACATGCAAACTCGACACAGAAAGTCCTCCTGGTTCAACTGGGACTTGAACTAAATATCGTACCACAAATTTTTCTAAAGGTTCCCTATAATGAAAATCTGGGTATACCAAGGCACAGTAGGACGATAAAAGATCAGCATATGGATATGGACATATCGTGAGCCTCAGACACCATCCTCTTCTCATGTAAATTCCATGAGTGTAAAACCCCGGTGGACAACAAGCCAATCACAGGACAAAACAAACTGTGATGAGACTCATGGGTCAATCCCTCTGCGTTTGCATGTATGTCTACTAATGGTCATTCATCCGGCCTTAATAGTATCTACGTCATTAAGAGAACACGACTCACATGCAGCTCTGAGATTTTATATATATATATATATATATATATATATATATATATATATATATATATATATATATATATATATATATATATATATATATATATATAAAGCTCTAAGATCATTAATATACATACCTCAGGCTGCATTTGATAAGCCAAACGTTTTATAGTGATACAACAATGATAATTTTCCTCCCATAGTTATTTTAAGAGTATATTTCCCTTACTATGTATTTGGGACTTTTATTTTGAATCCGAGAGCGGCAAATTGATTACGATGCATTACTGGCCAATGACAGCATAAGGCATGTTTTTTTACCTTACCTCAGAACGCAAAGTGCAAGATTTACAGATTGTTCATCTCCACTCTGAAGAAGCATACGGTGTGTTTAGTTACATCTTTTGTTAATGTATCTTGTTTATTGGGATATTCGCTCCCTATGTTTCAACAAACACATGTACACTGCTGAATCATGTTAAATCACTCAGCTCAAAGGTCATCTGTTCATGCAGAGGCATATATTAATTGCTGGCTGAGTTTTCTTTGACTAGCTTCAAAATACAAATCATTACACCCCTATCACTCTCTTTTGTCAAGTTTAATTATAGTTTAGCCTTTATCCAATACAGATCTGTTGAGCAAAATAGGTAACCTTACTCTGATTTGGTTTATATTTGTCTGTGTTCAGCGTACATCATGCTCTGTGGTGTGTGTGTCTGTTTGTAAGAGCGGTACTTCAGAGCGGAGCTCATTGATATTCTCGACACAAGCCATATATGTTCAATTATGGACCTTTTGATTTTAGGGGTATTTTATGAAGCAACAAATGAGCTAATAAAATAATTTCTGGAGAATTTTTGAACTTACTGAAAGCGTAAACCCACCATGTAGATATCACAGAACAATTTTAAAACAGCTTGTACATCTTGTGACACAATGAAAAATTAAATGGCAGAAACAATGTCAGTGTTCAAAATCCTTTTATGGTACGCATTTGTGTCCATGAACACACCAGTGCCACAAGAATGACAATTGCCTTTGTCCTTGTTGATAAACCATACAAACAGAATGTTTAGCCATGTTGTCAAAATGGCAATGTGTTTCCTTATGTAAACTTAGTCAGTCAGCAAACATTGATTTTAACAGTACACATGTAAAAGGCAGGGCAAAGTTGGCAAACGACTGCTCCAAAAATATTTTTTTCTTAATGTTCTCACCACAGGTTAGACATTTCTTCTTCAGATGATATGTACAAATTGCACAGCGTGGGATTTCAAGAGACTAGACAGGGCGTACATTTCCATTTAATACATAATTTTTTTAACACATTTAATTCAGCTTACATCTGCAGTTGTACAATGGCTGAGTACATGATCAACAATAGTGGTTCGTTTTTGATCAGAAACATGCCTAAATCCTCGGCCACTTTTTCCGTCATTCATCATTACTGCTTTCCTTTATTCCTGCTTTTTTACCAGGTTTGAATCTGGGGGAAACCCACACGAGCAAAGGGAGAACATGTAAACTCTGCACACAAACATGGGTTGACCTAGTAAGCACTTGAACCAGTGACGTTCTTGTGGCAACAGTAAAAAGAAAAAGTTTGGGCACCCCTGATCTACACTTTTTGCAATAAGTAATAGAAGTCAGGATTCACCTGCATCATTCATGGCAAATTACAAAGTACAACGTCTAATAGAAATGTGAAGAAAATATGCTTGACCATTAATAATTACCATTGTTCTTCATTACACTTAATGAAGTCAAAATGTCTCCAACACTGAAACCAATTGTAATTATTAATGCAATGAAATAATACCTAGACTATTCAAGAGAAAGGCAGAGTAATGCATCTTGATCAAAACAGCAAACAATCATGAATCATCAGTTGTGTAAATGTAAACAAGCATCTGCAATTTGTTCAAAATAATGAGAAATTGCTTCTACAATGTCTGCAAATGACTACATGACGTGGAAGCAGAACAAGTCATTTTGAGAATTTCAGTTGAGTTCTGAAAAATGTACCACGGCAATGAGAAACAACTTGTTTTGTGTGTGTAACATTAATGCTGTTTTGCTATGGAACTCCAGTGATGAGGAAAGGAAATGAATGCAAATCTTTTAACTCAAGATGTGACACTGAGCCTCACACAATGATGATTATCAGATTCAATTATGTTACATTGTACACTTAAAAGTATAATATGTATAATAATTTAGATAGCTCTCTGTAAAATTCTACTCCCACAGTCTTTTAATTTAGGAAGTCATGCAGTACTAAAAGGACGGAATGTGAATCACACAAAACAAGACATGTTGAAACCCCTCTGTTCTTCCCCATATATTATTATCTCTTTTAAAGCACATTTCCTGCCATATTTATTCTATTCATATTTCTCCTTTGAACACATTAAAATGTTCTTTTAGATCTGAATGGCCGTCCATTAAATATCTTCAGACAAACACTCCATGACAAATTCAGAAGGCTCTGCTTTGCTTCATCCTGTCCCATTCTGCGCATCAGTCTCCTGCTGTCTGTGTCTCAAGTGTCTCTCGCTTCAACACCCACAGTCTGGGAATTAATGAAACACAAAACAAAGCTATCAGGCAGCTGATATTCATCCCAGCATTCCTTGAATTTTCTTTTTTTCTTAGTTCAGTAATTTGCCTTTATTGGATGGGAGAAAGTGGCCATTAGCAAGGCTCAGTGGCAGAATCAAAGCAGAGGAAAAACAAAAACAAATCAAAGGCAGGAAAAAAGGTTCTCCTGTAATTTAGCATGCAATTTTGAGTGCATTTCATAACACTGTGAATTGTACTTAAACACACGAAAGGATATGCAAAAAGTATTTATTGAGCATGTTTTTCATGTGCAGTTCTCCTTAAGAAATATCTTATTGATTCTCCAAAGGAACAGAGTATCATCAAACCATTGTCTGGTGGTGAAACAGAGGATCATACAGTGATGTCTTTAAGGGTGTTAAAAGCTGCTTGAACAAAATGAGATGAAAGGCTCTGCCGCTGCTGAATTATGCTCTCATATTTACCTTTGAACTGTGAACAAATCCTTGCAGTTCAAAACATCGCAATTATTGTTGATTGTGTATAATCATCTATTTCTTGTAGCCGTCTATCTATCTATCTATCTATCTATCTATCTATCTATCTATCTATCTATCTATCTATCTATCTATCTATCTATCTATCTATCTATCTATCTATCTATCTATCTATCTATCTATCTATCTATCTATCTATCTATCTATCTATCTATCATCTATCTATCTATCATCTATCTATCTATCATCTATCTATCTATCTATCTATCTATATATATATATATATATATATATATATATATATATATATATATATATATATATATATATATATATATATATATATATATATATATATATTATACAGTTGAAGACAGAATTATTAGCCCCTTTTCTTTTTAAAATATTTTCCAAATGATGTTTAACAGAGCAAGAAAATTTTCACAGTATGTCTGATAATATTTTTTCTTCTGGAGAAAGTCTTATTGTTTTTATTTCGGCAAGAATAAAAGCAGTTTTTAATTTTTTAACAACCCTTTTAGGGACAAAATTATTAGCCCCTTTAAGCTATATTTTTTCTCAACTGTCTACCGAACAAACCACTGTTATACAATAACTTGCCTAATTGCCCTAACCTGCCTAGTTAGCCTAATTAAGCTAGTTAAGCCTTTAAATGTCACTTTAAGCTGTATAGAAGTGTCTTGGAAAAATATCTAGTAAAATATTATTTACTGTCATCATGGCAAAGATAAAATAAATCAGTTATTAGAAATTAGTTATTAAAACTATTTTGTTTAGAAATGTGCTGAAAAAAATCTTTTTTCGGTTAAACAGAAATTGTGGAAAAAATAAACAAGCGGTCTCATAATTCAGGGAGGCTTATAATTATGAATTATGAATTTATATAATTTATATATATATATATATATATATATATATATATATATATATATATATATATATATATATATATATATATATATATATATATATATATATCCTGAATAAGAAAAAGTTGGGACAGTAGTGAATACTATTGATGTTAAATTTTACTTTGACTTTTTTGTGGTCAAAAGTAACTTGCACTTCTGTGATGGCACCATTAATGCTGAACAGTACATAGAGATTTCGTCACCTTATGGTGATAAGGTTCTATCTGACATTTTTGTCAAAATTGGGTTATTAACATATTCCTATTAAATGGCAACTTATCTACATTATGTGATGTTTTTTAATAAGTTGTTTACCATTTAGAACTTTTTATTTAACAAACAAATGAATTAAAAAAAAAAGAAATTACCAAAGAAATTAATTATCTAGTTCTCATGTAACACACATAGGCTATTTGGCAAGAATGTAGTAACATGAATTTGTTCTACTCCAGCACTTCCCCAGTCATTTTGAATTAAGTACTGACTATTTCATTCAGTCGTTCGTTCATTTGTTCATTCATTCATGTATTTATTCAATCTCTTTTCGGCTAAGTCCCTTTGTTAATCAGGGGTGGCCACAGTGAAATGAACCGCCAACTCATCCAGCACATGCTTTATGCTGCGGATGCCCTTCCAGATGCAACCCATCACTGGGAAACACCCATACACTCTCATTCACTCTCATACACTACGGAGAATTTAGCCTACCCAATTCACCTATATAGTGCATGTTTTTGGACTATGCGAAACCAGAGCATCCAGAGGAAACCTACACCAACATGGGGAGAACATGCAAGTACACAGAAACGCCAACTGACCCAGCTGGGTCTTGAACCAGCCACCTTCTTGATCTGAGGTGACAGCGCTACCCAAAGTGTTGCCCTACTTTATTCAATAAGATAATTAATAAATAAAACAGCTTTGCAATTTTGCCATGCACCATCATTCACCAGTGTATTACATTACAATCAGAAGACATTGGGTATAAAGAATGCAAAGCAGACTGTTCTACTATTGGCCTCCCATCTTCCTATTTTAAAAATGTGCTTGACAGTTGACCTTGTCTTTAGTGCTATGAAATCAGCAGGAGAATTTAACTTTGATAGTGCAAGAGTGGGCAATAATGGCATTTTTTGTTGGTAAACAATGGAACGCACATTACAATATACTAATATTTATTCTTATACATTTATGTATAAATAAGTATTCTTACTTATTTATTTTGATTAAATTCAATTCAATAATTGCTTTATTGGCATGACAAATGTTACAAATGTATTGCCAAAGCAGATACAAAGTTTACATTAAAAAAAATAAAATAAAAAAAATAAATTTATATATATATATATATATATATATATATATATATATATATATATATATATATATATATATATATATAATAAAAATATAAGTAATATATCATATATTAAATCATATTAATATATATATATATATATATATATATATATATATATATATATATATATTACAATCAACATTTTAGGATAAAACAGTAAAAACAGCGATGATAATCAGTTTATTTACAATGATTTTCTCTCTCTCTCTCTTTTTCTCTCTAGACTATTGACTACCACGAGAGTGCTTAATGTCAAGATCTGCAATGCTATTTCAAGTGAGAGTTCTCATCAAAGAAAGTGTGAAAAGATGTTCAAAATCGTGGCTGCATCTTGCCAGCCAAATAAAATCATTTTTATTCATCGCTAAAACAAATTCAAAAGAAAGAGCAGTTCTTCTCACTGTTGACTTTCAATGCCTCAGTAAAACACAACCTAATCCATGTTAAGGCATTCAGACACTTTCCTGAGCTGAGTGTCACATTAAAATGCCACACCAAAGTGTGTAGAAGTCAGCTGTGACAGCAGCAGTGGCGAGCAGAACACAAACAGGATGTGACATCTTGGTGGCAGTTGCTGCATAAGCACTTGCCATGCAATTTAGAGTTGCAAGAGTGTTCTTCCACTTCTTTCTCCCTCTTTTAGATTTGGATTTCATTGTCTGCCATAAACACCGCTATAGAAAAGCATTCTTTGACAGCCACAGCCCCACAGTTTCATACATCATACATACATACAGGGAAATCACAGATCAAAGATGGATAGAGGCAATGACAGACAGTGACAGAGACAGGATGACAGGCATTTCAGCTGAATGTGGCATTTATGGCAGTCCTGTCTCTTCTCTCTGTCTGCAAGTGTACTTCTACTGAGAGACAAAACTCTTGAATCTCCTCTAGCCTGTCCGTTATTGTTCAAGTGTGTCTGTTTTGTTTTTATCTTTTAGTAAAAGGTTAAATGGCAAATTTCTAAAAACAAAATGCTGGTAATGCTGGCAAGATTTTAAAGTCAAGTAAGCACTGGTAAAGCGCCTGCAAAACAAATCTCTAAATACATTCAGAAATGTAACTGTATCATTGTGTTCCCACACCCACAACTCGTCCTCTCTTGTTTAAAATTAACTGCTAGTTTAAAAGAGGATGCAGGCAAAAGAAAAGGTGAAAAGCAAATCATGTGCAGTCGGGGTTTTTATAGCCAAGGCTGGACAAGATTGGGCAAATAAACAAACAAACAAAAAAAAAACAAACAAAAAAAAAACTTATTAACATCATCAACAATACAGTCCCACATCCATTCGACAAACCAAGACTAAAACAAAGGAACTCATATACTTGGGAGATCAATGAGCTAACAAGGTAATGTTGTAAAAAAAAAAGATGAAGAAGAGAAGAGAGAACCCAGTCTAGGAGACTCGAAAACAAGCAGAATTCCTTTATTTAGACGTGCTGGTTAAGGTGCAGTCATACAGCGTCTTTAAGATGTCCATGTGTCCGCAGAGCCTCCTGGAGGTCTGCAGTCTGCAAATTTTATCACGAGTCTGAATTAAGACAAAGATGTCATGTCTATATTCTGTTCTTAGGAGGAGGGGAGATGGCTAAACAAAGCATGCGAATGAAGTGTTGCTGTCGGCAGGGTAAACTGCCTTTTCGGGCCTGATCTCATCATGTTCTGAAGACAGAAACTGCCTGACCAGTTGACTGAAAAGAGAAAACAAGTTACACAGCCGTGCTGTGAAACTGACACTTTGCATTACTTTGGAATATAAATTTATATTCCCACAGTAACAAGGGGGCAGAGACAGTCACTGCGTCAACTAAAAAGGTTAACATGGGGATAAAGGAGAGAGTTGCAAGAGGATAACGGGAAAACATCACAGTACAGTACAAAGCCAGTGTAATCCCCAACTGTAACTGAACTGCCAACTATTCCAGCATATGCTTTACATAGTGGACGCTCTTCCAACCCAGTGCTATATTCGTAAATGAATAATTCCCAGAACAAAAGAATAATAGAAAAATAAAATTTACCGTGACTGACATCCACCACACAATTTCAGTTTTCCCGCAACATGATGTCATTAAACAGTGATAGCGCAAAAAAAGAGCATCACATTTCTGCCCTTTAATAATCTTGTGCCATAAAACGTTGTAGGTCAGTAATAAATAATAAAAAAATGTAGCTAAAGGCATAAATTGTGTGACCAATCGCTATTCAGTTCACTTCACTATTATGTGGCAAGTATAATTAAATGATTCACTCAGTCTAATCTTCAAGAAAAGCCCACAGTTCGCTCATTTTTCATGTTTTCTGGCTGACTTGAGATTGCTTTGCTCCCCCGCTGTCCTGATCCATTCGAGCGGTTTCATCTTTTCAAGATCTCTTTTGATCAGGCTCATTATCAGATTTACTAGTGGTTTTAAAGGCTTGACTGCCTCTTTGCCCTTTTTAAGGTAACACTTTACAATAAGGTTAATTAGTTAATGAACTAATCATGAACAACACATGTACAGCATTTATTAATCATAATTGAACATTTACTAATGCATTATTAACATCCAAGTCCATACTTGTTAATAGTTAATGCACCATGAGTTAACATGAACTAACAATGAACTACTGTATTTTCATTAACTAACATTAACTTACATGAACAAAAACAGTAGTAGATGTATTGTTCATTGTTTGTTCATGTTAGTAAATGCATTAATTAACATTAACTTATAAACCTTATTGTAAAGTGTGACCATCTTTAAATTATAAATATTATTTTGGTTGGACATTGCCATTATTTATTTTCACTGTTCACTGCGCACAACCAATGAAAGTGATTGTAAACATAAGAAAGCCACATGACTTGTGCATGGTGACTACCGCAGACATCCCAGGTCTCCCGAAAGCTCCGGGAGTCTCTATGCATTTGCGGGACAAACTATGCCCACAAACGAATGATAATCTCCCGGACATTGCGCGTCTCCCCCTCGGTCTTTAAATAGTCTCCACCGCATCCAGCCCTTCATGTACGTCGGGCGCAACTCAACCAAACCGCCGATACATCGCACGCACACGCCCCCACTGCTCTTCAGGTACATCGAACGCACACGCCCCCACTGCTTTTCAGATACATCATATGCACACGCTCCCACCATTCGTCAGATACGTCGCGCGCCCAGTCTGCTGGCACCCACTCCTGTGACCTACAGCAAATCATCTCTGTCCCCCCGCAAAAATGACTTTTTCCAACTTGGGATGTCTGCTACCATCATATGTGTGCACACAAGTGGGTAGCTATTCACCACGCACAAGTTAATGTCAGATCCATTCAAATAAATACTGGAATGCAAAACATGAGTATCTGACATTTTCCAGAACAGGATTCAGCAAGATCCGGCTCAAATTAAACACTGGAAACATCCATACACACTCACATTCACACACACACACACACACACACACACACACACACACTACAGTCAATTTCAAGAGTTCACACTTAGATATTGCTTGACAGCTGTAAGCAGGTTTGGCATGCTGTCCCGGGAGAGAACCCTGAGCTCGGAGATAGTTGAGCCCAGGGCTCCCGCCAGGTCCATAGAGCATGTGAGGGGAGTACGAGATCAGGTGGTTCTCGAGAGCTCCCCAAATGCATGAAGCTCGGGACAGCAGCCGTGTATTCGAAGAAACTCCCCAAAAGGCTTGAAATGCTATATCCGGCTGCTGGATATAGTTATTTGAAAAAGAAAAGGTAAAGAGGGCTCCTTTGGAGCAAAGGGTGAAACAGGTTCCTGCGGGAACCCGAGCAGAGTTGGCTTGGGCTGTGAATACTCCTGCTGGAGTAGAGACTCGGGGAGACCCCTGCGGGGGTCAGAGCCATGGGGTGGGCGGGAATCCTGCTGGAGTCATTACAAGGGAAGGGGAGTGAAGGACTCCGGCTGGAGAGGGGGGTGAAGGGGGGCAGGGGGGGCGGGGACTCCAAAGGAGTAATTTGCTCGAGGAACACTCCTTGCGGAGATTGAGCTGGGAGGTGGCAGCACTATATATAATTATATATTTATATGAAACATATAGATATATAAATATATAATGGGGTAATCTAGGGCCTTGGGGGGGCGTTTTTACTGACTCTTGCGAGAGTCGAAGCTCTTGGCTCTCCTGCGGGAGAGAGAGCTGTATGTGCCATCTCCAGCTGGAGTCGGGAAAAGGAATGGTCGGTGAAGCCCCAGCTGGAGGGTGAAATGGCAGTTGGGCGATGACCCCTGCGGGGGTCCGGTGCTCGGGATTAACTCCGCGGGAGTTAGAGCTTGAGGGCGACAGCACTATATATAAATATATATTTATATGCGTGGGTGCATATATATATACATATATATAAATAAATTTAAAAAATAAAAGATAAGTGTGAGAAATAAACAAAAATAAACATAAAAAAAAGCTAGGGCCGGGGAGGGTCGGTGACATGACTCGTGTCACAGCTCGGGGTTGGGTGAGCTATTTAGCTGCTCCAGTAGGAGTCGGGAAAGATGAGGGGGAGGTGAAGACTTCTTACTGGAGGGTGACGGGCGGTATAGGTGCTCTGGGGGTGTTCCTGCGGGAACAGAGCGTGAGGGTGACAGCACTATATATAAATTCATATTTATATGCGTGGGTGCATATAGATATAAATTTATATAAATAAAATCAAACAGAGAGAAAAATAAATAGTGCTATACTATATGTCATTATGGAATGACATAATATAAAAAGCTAAGGCCAGGGCAGTGAGATGATTCCTGCGAGAATCGAAGCTCGGGGTAACGCCCCTGCGGGGGCCAGAGCCATGGGGGGGGCGGGGTCCTACAGAAGTTAGAAAAGTTGGGGGGCAGTGAAAACTTCTGTGGCAGCGGCCGGGGGGGGGCGGGGGTGACAAGGGGGCCTGGGCAGGGAGAGAACTCCTACTGGAGTTAGGTGAGTGAAAAGGGGGAGAAGGCTGAGTGCAAATCAGCTGGAAGGAAGAAAGGAAGCTAGATGGCTGGGTCATGCCCGCGCCCTTGGGAGACTGGGTAGTTCCTCTGCCCTCGGGAAGCTGGTATGGTTGGGTCGTATTCTCTCCCTGGACTAGGCCCATGCCCTTGGCCGCTGGGATTACTGCGTCTGCTGGTGAGGGTCCTCTGAGCTTCCCTGAGATGGCTGTGGCTGAGTCAGATATAAGATTTGAAGGCGTCGGGAGACTACCTTCCTAGTGTTTGTATGTGTTGTTACGATAGCCCTTGTGTGCTGCTGCGGCCCCGATAATATACCCCACGAAGGGGGCAGCATCTGTGTAAAAAGCATATACTGAGGATGAAATTGGATAGCTAATAAATGAATGGCTTCTATTCCAGCGCTTAAGGAAGGAAGCATAAGCAGGTCGCATGCTTTAAGCGCTACCTGATGGTTACGAACCTTTATGAATTTCATTTCTGTTAAACCAGGAGTCACCAAATATGGTACCAGATAGCTCACGAGGCTCTCGTGTGTTGCTCACAGGCCTGTTCTAAAATAGCTCACCATAACACCACTTACAAGTAAGCTTTCTCTAATATAGAAGTAATCATTTAAAAATGTAAATATTTGCAAAGATAAATAAAATAGTGTTGCACGTTGATATATTAATTACGGGGTATTTCCTACCCTGTTAAATCATTGTTGGTAACTTTGAGAGAATCATAACATGATCAGTGACTTCACCTGGATGAATATTATTCATTATTAAAAAATAACCAAAAACTTAAATTATAATTATAAGTAAATTGAGCAATTTGTTATTTGAGAAGTGTTTATCCAACTGGTAGCCCTCCACGTTAATCGGTGCCCGAAGTAGCTCTTAGTTTCAGAGGTTAGTGACTCCCGTGTTAAACGCTAAAGACAACATTTTGAAGAAAGCTGAAAACCTGTAACCATTGACTTTCACAGGAAGGAAATAAATAATAAGGAAGTCAATGCGGCTGTCCGTAGTGCCCAGCCACAATTCATGACACTTCGTATTCTGCCGCGCCGCGGAGCGCTATTTGTATAATTAATTAGTTTATTTGATAAAGTATGAATGCGTGAGTCTGGTGTGCATTAATCTACTATTCTCTGTCGTAAGTGCGTCGCGTCACCGCGCCGTCGGCGCCTCTGGTGCGCGACGCCCTTCAGGCAGAGTTTGTTACGGCCAAGATCGGATTTAGATCATTTCTCTTCTATTCCGGAGATTGCTGCTGCGAGATGAAGTTGGTGAGTGACGAAAAGGCATCCCTGCGGGATAATGCGCATGTGTGTTTGATGTTCTAAGATGGATGCACAGTTTATGCTTAGCGTGATATTTTTCTTCCAGAATATAAAAGGGGACTGATTGTCGATTTATTCAAGTAGCTTATTAATGCTTGAAATTCTATCACTCCAAATTGATGCTTAAGAATTCTATAGAAGTGCTTAAGCCGGAGGTTCTTCCGCAATGAGAATGCAAATATTAGAAAACCGGTCACTAGTTTAGCTGGGGGATATTAGGGAGAGAGAAACGGGAACTTGTAGGTGAATTACGTGCAAACACCGTAGTTATTGGCGAAATCCAGCGGATCGTTTTTAAGCATAAATGTGTGGGCTACTTTTGCATCCGAATGTTAAACGGACTACGAAATGTAATTGTGACCTCCGATTGCCAGAAATCGGGTGGCGGGTGTAATGTTGATTGCAACCGAGCGCTGCAGCCGTCTAGATTAGAGAGATTGCTTGGTTTATAACGTGATAATTTAAGCATATTCATCAGGTAGGATCATGCTGTTAAGCTGAAAAAGGCAGAATTATGAGGAGATGAAAGAGCCGTTATTAGACGTTTTTAGAAACGTTCTAATGTCCATTTCAGTAGGGCTGGTATGGATGTGCTTAACAGGGAATTGCTCTGTGATTTCTGGTGTAGTGTTGGTGGACGGCTAGTGAGGTTGTGGGAAGGGAGCGCCGAGATCGGCTGTGCTTCAGTAGACGAAACCTGGAATGAGAAATTCAGAAAATTAGGTCAGTTACAAACGTAATTCAGTAAAAGCATAAACATATTGACAAAAGTCGACAAGTAATTTCTATTTTATAATAGACAATAATCAGCAGTAGCTGCGAGCTTGTAAAAATGAGAGGGGGAAAAGCAATGATACGCAAGGTAGAGGGGCGGGGTGCGTAGGTGGTAAGGATCGCTGAAAGAGGAGGACTGGAGTGTGCACTGGAATCGGGAGCTGCAGGATGGAAGAGGTGAGGTGGGATTCCCAAGAGTTGCTTTATTGTCCGGGAGATAGGTTTTATCCGTGTTTAGAATTATGATTGCTGCAATATGTCCAAATCCAATATTGCTTTTTAATCCTTTCCTTGATTCTCCGGGGAGGCGGAGAGATTGCGGGTTTAATGTCAGTTTAGGATAGGGGGTGTGGCAGGAGCGTGTTATGTCCTGGGGGTGGCGGTGAAGACGTGGATTCGCAAGTGTTTTGGGTTTAATGCAGCGGCTTTGAATTATGGTCCCGGCGTCTAGGAGTTTGGAGGAGTTCAGTGACAGTCGTTGTTGGATATGAGTGACACATGATGATGCTGGAGAAGGTACGTAGCGGAGCTGGGGATTGCATTGTGATCTGGCTGGAGTGGATAGGCCTACGGCCTCTCGTTGGAGCCTCGGTCTCGAGCTGACTTTCATGCTGGGCTGGTTGTTGTTAAGACGGGGCTGGTGTTTCAGGGAGCCCGGAGCTTTCTTTCTTGTATGTAGCTGCGCTGATGCTGTTGTGATCTCAGCCGCCGTCGCTGTTGTTGTTGTTTTTGTCATTTTTTGTAGTTGCTGACGATGGTATTAAAGGTGGTGTGGTATTGTAGTTGAAGAATAGTAGGAGATGTGGAGGATCCGTTTTGTCCGTGAGTAACTTTTGGAGGAGCTAGAGCGGACCTGTCGTTTGTTTCTTCGGAAAACGAAGATAAGGGAGTAATGTCTAGCTAGGCTACTTATAGTGGGTTAGGATAGATCTGATTGGCTAACTAATGAGTGTAGATAGGTGGCCAGCTGCTGTCAATTATATCACGTGCTCCTCTCGAAATTAGTTTAAAAACTTCACTTAATTGATCCAATTCACCTAGAGCACACATCTTTGAGGAGAACATGCAAACTCCACACAGAAATGTCAACAGACCCAGTCGAGTCTCGAAACAGCAACTTTCTTGCTGCATATGTGTATGTGTGTAAATGTCAGTGTGTAAAGGTGTTTTGCAGTTAGAAGGACATCTGCTTCGTAAACGCCAGGATAGTTGGCGGTTCATTCTGCTGTGATGACTCCTTATAAATAGGGATTATTTTTCAAATATATTTTTAATATTTTATCTTATCTTCTAAAGCTATGTTTTCTATATCTAACATTGTCTTTGTTTTCTTATTTATTATTATACTCTATAATTCAGATGCTTATTAATAACATTTTCACTGCATATTGTACTGTGTGGTGGTGTAATTCTGCCTTCCTGCAACAATGAATGAGCCACACACACGCGCATGCGCACACACACACACGCACACGTACACGTACACGTGCTGTTTTTCTGATCTACTCAGAGCAAATGTGACAGGATCATTCATTGCATTTACTTCTGCAACAATATGGAAGTAAGCTCTTTTCTGCAATTGTTTTAGAATGTCTGATTCATTTGCCTATATTGAAAAATGACTAGGAATAATAAAAAAAGAAGAAAATGCAACATTGAGCAAAAAAAAGTAGTGAATCAGCCTGAAAGTGGGCAGCGCGATGGCGCAGTGGCTAGCGATGACGTCTCACAGCTAGATAGTCGCTGGTTCAAGCCTCGACTGGGTCAGTTGGCATTTCTGTGTGGAGTTTGCATGTTCTCCCCAGGTTTCCTCAGAGTGCTCTGGTTTCACTCATTGTCCAAAGACATGCGCTATAGGTGAACTGGTAAGCTAAACTGTCTGTAATGTATGAGTGTGAATGAGAGTGTATGGGTGTTTCCCAGTGATGAGTTGCAGCTGGAAGGGCATCCGCAGCGTAAAGCATGTGCTGGATAAGTTGGTGGTTTAATTTGCCGTGGTGACCCCTGATTAATGAAGGAACTAAGCCGAAAATGAATTAATAAATGAGCCTGAAAGTCTCGAACCCAAATAAGTTCCAATTGCTCCATGTGCTCATACAGTACATGAAAGAATAAAGTCAATACATCAGTGCCACACATTCCCTCCTGTATAGAATTTTTTTTTGTAAGGCATATAAGTATTTTCAAAGTTGCCATGTTTCCATTAGATCTATTATTGATTCCCAATTTCAGTTACGATTTAACCATATGAATGATAAACATAGCTACTAAAAATAAATATAGGGAAAAATTAAATAAGACTCAGCACCATTTGAATAATCAGTGAATATGTTGATAAGTGGCAGGCGTTAACCCCAGAATAAGTTCCCATTTAATGTATAACAAAAAAAAACTGTATTTAATTTGCAATGGCTATTTTCTGACCTTTTTTACACAAAGAACAGTAAACTCTTTCATTCAGTAAACAGTACATTGAAGACATCTATGCCCTGTTTTGACCTAACTTCTTTGCATGTGAAATGAGTAACAACACTGTCACATCTAATATAGTTGGTTCTGCTCAGTCTTTCAATGAAAGCCTCTTTGCAAAGCCTCCATTTAATTAGATTTACAGAAATGTGTAGCACAGTCTGTAAAGACCAGGCTGACAGGATTAGAGATTTCTATTACTCTTACCCGTGAGCCTACAGCAGCAGCACTTTTGTTTGACTAACCTCATATCGTATTCTCATCGCTAGTTAAATAGAGCCTTTGTATGCTTGTGTTTAGAGATTTTAGAATCTATTCTGCTTTTCATTTATCGACATGTTCACGTTATGTAAGAATTGTCCTGGGGATTGAGTTTTGATTTCTTAAAGTTAAAATATTTTTGCATATCAAAGTGTTTTGCTCAGAGCAACATTTGCTCATGAATTGTTTCCTGTCAAGAATCTTTTGAAACTGCAATACTTCACATCTGACACTTCAATAATTGTCCATTGTTTAACAAGTCTTATCTTGCATTGTCTGTATGGAAGAAAGTCCCACTTCTAATATACAATAGGTTTTGCCTTTTCATTCGTTTTATAGATTGGCTTTCTATCACAATGAAGTGACATGATTATTGGCCATGTTAATTGGGCTATTGTTTTACTCGTGAACTGAATCCAAATTGTCTGTGGTCTAGTGCTGTCATTCTGCCAATTTATTTTAAGCAGGCAAACAATGGCACAAAGAATCTTGCTCATTAATACGACATGACTTCTTACAGTCAGACATGTACACCAGTCTTTTAAAGTCTTTAAGCTGGAGTCAAGTCAGGAGTCTTTTCTGATAAGTCAGTCTCATGTCATTCCACGTCCTTTAGGTTGAATTTTATACAATATATATGTGACTTTGTGGTTAATACATTTTAAGTAGGTCTATTGCAGGGGTCACCAATCACGTTCCTGGAGGTCCTGTGCCCTGCAGGGTTCAGCTCCAGCTTGCCTCAACACATCTGCCAGGGTGTTTTAAGGATATCTAGTAAGACCTTGATTAGCTTGTTCAGGTGTGTTTGATTAGGGTTGGAGCTAAAATCTGCAGGACACCGGCGCTCCAGGAACAAGTTTGGTGATCCCTGCAATAGACCTACTCAAAATGTAATAACCACGCAGTGACATCATATATACTGTATAAATCAGCGGCTTGCAAAATTATTGATAGGCTTTGGAATTTTTTTCACATTTCATCACATTACGACCACAAACATAAATATATTTTATTGGAATGTTATGTGAAAGACCAATACAAAGTGACAGACAATTGTGAAGTAGAAAGAAAACTGCACATGAGTTAAAAACTGAAAAGTGCTGTGTCAAAAGTGTTTAGCCCCCCAGAGTCAATACTTTGTGGAACCCCTTTTTGCTGCAAGTCTTTTGGGGTATATCTCGACCAGCTTTGCACATCTACAGACTGAAATCTTTGCCGATTCTTCCTTGCTCAAAACTTTTCTTCCAAGATTGCCTTGTATTTTTGGCTTCTTGTGGTTTTCTTTTAGCAATGGCTTTCTTCTTGCCATTCTTCCAAAAAGCCCAGATTTGTGCAGTGTATGACTGATAGTTGCCCATTAGACAGATTCTCTCACCTGAGATGTAGATCTCTGTAGTTCATCCAGAGTCACCATTAACTTCTTGGCTGCATCTCTGATCAGCGCTCTCCTTGTTCGGCCTGTTAGTTTAGGTGGATGACCATGTCTTGTTAGGTTTGCAGCTGTGCCATACTCTTAACATGTGCTGATGATGGACTAAATAGTGGTCTGTGTGATGTTCAAAGCTTGGGAAATGTTTTTATAATCCCTTGTTTTGTGTCCTTATGGTCACTACATTGTTTAAAATTGTCTGTGTATTTTGTTTGCTCGCTAAACTGCGAACCAAAAGAGTCTATGCTATTTTCCGGGACTCTTGTCATCTACTCTAAAATCACCTACACTGTAAGTATCCATCACTCTGAGAGGGTTACTATTGTCATCAAAAGCAGGTTATTCAGACTGCTCCACACATCCTCAAACAAGGTCAATTATGAGTGTCGAACTGCCACTTCGAGCCTGCTCTTGAATTTTAATCAGAGTCCCTGAGTTTTTTCCACTGTGCCACCCCTCTTATAAAATCAAAGGATGTCAATCATTGCTCCACCTGTCTGTGGTAATGCAGTTGTTGAGCACAAGGACTTGTTGTTGGCACCTTGGCTATAGACCATGGTTATGGCACTTTAAATTTGATGTAAACTGTTGTGATAGAGTACACATGTTACAAACTAATACCTGTATGAACTGGAACAAAAGCATGTCTTTCAAAAATATATGATGCATTTTTTTTTTTCTGACAAAAGTCATGTTTTGGAGAAATTTTACAACAAAGGCCTTGTCACACTGAGCATGACGCAAATCTGAAGCAAGGCAAATTGTCATCAAACTGTGCTTTTACGCCGAACATGAGTCTATTGATCATAAAGCAAATTCAAGAGGTGATGCTGAACACAACAATGCTTTTTTTGGCAGCCTGCACACAGCACTCATCCTAATCTCTTTTGCTTGACCTAGTTTACTAAACAATATATAACAGCGAATAAAGATAAGGGTCCGTCTTCATAAAAAAGTGAAGTATGAATGATTTTTTCCTTAGGTGAGAGACATTTTTTGTAAGAAATGACACAATGAATTTGTATGAAACAGCAGAACTTGTGAACCAAAACTGCCACCACATGTGAATCTGCTTGAGCTTTACCATTTTTCAATTTTCCAATTCCAATTTCTCTCTAATTGTAAATTAAATACCTTTCACACACATTTATCAAAATAAAAGTCCTGCATCACAAAAGCAAGATCACAACCCAAGACTGAAAAACGTTGATCTAAAGCAATGGTCTCAATCTCAATTCCTGGAGGGTCGCAGCTCTGCAAAGTTTAGTTCCCAACCACCTCCAACTCACACATGCTTAATAGTGTCTAGTAGCCTTGAACACCTTGATTAGTTGGATTGGTTGTGTTAGATAAGGGTTGGAGCAAAACTGTGCAGAGCTGCGGCCCTCCAGGAGTTTGAGACCTATGATCTAAAGTGACAATGAAAAGACAAATCATTGATTTTTTGTTGCATGATTGATTGTAACTGGCAAGAATAGCATAGGGCAGTGGTTCCCAACCTTTTTCTTTGGAGCCCCCCCCATGAACATATACAAACATTGGAGCCCCCCCACCATATAAATACACACGCACGCACGCACATACATATGTACAGTGTATATATATATATATATATATATATATATATATATATATATATATATATATATATATATATATGTGTGTGTGTGTGTGTGTGTGTGTGTGTGTGTGTGTTTGTGTAATATTAATATATAGTAATATGTATAGAAAATATTAATTAATCAGTTTTAACTTGTCTTGGCCTTCAATAAAACCAAAATTTAGGTAGGCTTTGTCATACTGTCTAATCTTTTTCTTCGCCTCTGAGGAATCCCTGCATTTACGTTTGTCTGCCATTTTTGTTTTGATTTTGCCTTTACGACACGTTGACAAGCAGATTGCGCGAGTGAGCAAAATTTAAATAATTATTTAAAGTTATTTATTTTAATTATTTTCACTATTATGTTGGAATTTTAAGCATGTGTTTAGTTTTTTATTTATTTTTTTGGTACTTAAAAATACATATATAATAGTAGGGCTGCTCGATTTTGGGAAAAATCATAATCACGATTATTTTGGTCATAATTGTATTCACGATTATTCAAAACCATTGCCAGTTAAAGTCAAAATTATTAGCTCCTGAGATTTTTTTTTTAATAAATATTTCCCAAATTATGTTTAACAGAGCAAGGAATTTTAACAGTATTTCCTATAATATTTTTCTTCTATTTGTTTTATTTTAGCTAGAATAAAGAAAGGTTTAAATATTTTGAAACCAATTTAATGTCAATATTATTAGCCCCCTTAAGCAATATATATTTTTGATTGTCTGCAGAATAAACTACCGTTATAATGACTTGCCTTATTACTCTAATTAAGCCTTTGAACTGCACTTTAATCTGAATGCTTGTATTTTGAAAAATATCTAGTAAAATATTATGTGTGCTGTCATTATAGCAAAGACAAAAAGAAATCAGTAATTAGAAATGAGATATCAAAACTATTATGTTCAGAAATAAGTTAATAAAATATTCTTTCCATGAAACAGAAATTGGGTAGGAAAAGGTTTGCTAATATTCAGGAGGGATACTAATTCTGACTTCAACGGTATACATACAGTTATTTTCCACCCTGCAAAGGAAAGAGAAATAAATACAATAGAATAAAAATATAAAACAAACTGTGTTTTAAGCATCTTCACTGTAAGAAAAACTCTAGCTGCAGCAGTCCTTCAGTCAAGAGCAGCGAGGGTTTTCTCGTTGTGTTTGTTTAATAATGATAAAAACAGGCGGCAGAAGGATTATAGCGCGCTGTCTCTTTAATAGTTTCTCTTTCACGTCTTTTGATCCTCAACTCGTTTGTTTATTACACAAATGAGGGTTAATGTACATAATCACTAAACACCGCGTTTTGACACCTATTTGACCATTAAAGCGCTCACGTTAAGATGACTTTAGATGTCTGCGCTCCTCTGCTCGTCTCAGTGTGTGAATGAGAGTGAATGCTGACCGACCGCATGCTTCTAACTGCGTGATCGTGCTGCACACACACATAAGCTCTTTCGCGCTTTTAAGAGCCATTTAAGAGCGTGTACAACTGTAACGTGGCAAAATATGATGCAATAATCATTTATCTCGATTAATGCTTTTTTATAATCGTTTGAAACCGAAATCTAAATCGGATATTCGATTAATTGCAAAGCCCTTTATAATAGTGGAGCATTTTTATGCCTTTTTCTACCTCAACACTTATCCTCTCCCGCGCCCCCCCTGTGAACTCTGGCGCCCCCCTTAGGGGGGCGCGGACCCCAGGTTGGGAACCACTGGCATAGGGAACTAATGCTTTGATTCAAGGGCATCATCACATCACACGTTTACTCTGTTTACCCTAGTTAAGCTTTAAGGGGCCATTCACACAAAAGAATATTTGTGTCTAAAAAACACAAGATGCATCGAGTACCTGTGCACCTGCAAACATTTTTTTTTTTAGTTTATTCATGAAAATTTGCTTTGGTATGATGTTATTTATATTAGTAGAAGTAATATTAAATGCATATTTATATTTGTTTTATTAAAAACTAGCTTAAATGTGGACCTTATGGGGCATAGCATGTGTATTTGGATATTAATATAATTATTGTTCATTTATTCATTTGCTGGAAATTAGAACTGAATTTAGAAATAGTTTTAAAACAAATCTTTGCACTTGACAAACAAAATTAATTATGTAGGCTAATAGATGTCTGTGCGTACACGTTTTCTTATCCACAAATGTAAGAAAGTGAAAGGAAAGGCAGATTGGAGGTGGCTCATTCTTTATTCTTGCATTGCATATGCTCTGTTTAACTGTTTTCTGACTCTTAAAGCAAATGGGAGATGAGACTCAGATTGGTTTAATCTCAAAACACACCCATAACTCATTAAAAGAATAAGCTCAACCCTGTTAGACCATGCACCCACAGCGCATATTTTTCCGTTCATAAAATACCAAATGTCGATTCGGACACACCCTTAATGCTTTTGTGTCCTGCACTTTAGACTTTGTGCCTAGATTAATAAAATAGAGCCCAAAATGGAAAGAAATTGTCATGACATATCTAAAGCTAGAAAAACTCAAATATTGTGCCCAAGGCTCAAATAATAGATTCTTCAAAGTATGGAAACCATTCCTGTCATGAGGACACATTTATTTCAAATACTTGAATTGAACAGTTTTTTTTTCTTGTACTTTGTTCTTGCATATGTTTGAGATGCTGTGTTAAGATCTTCAGTTTGTTATGACTGTTAAACTTTTTTTTCTGAAAAATACAATAAAAACGACTCATCTACTGCTATAATCTGTACAAAAATCAGTGTGTTGTGCAGTTTTATAGTATTGGATGACATTCATTTTAATCGGTTGATAAATGTTTTAAGGTATGCCGTCTTGGATTAAAACATGAAGAGAATTGTGTTGTCAGTTGCCCTGGAGTTTTATCAGTTTGGCAACTTAAACATTTCTGTTCAAGTTTTAGCTGTACTTGGAAATGCAACATTTTATAACACCTGCACCTTTATATTTCTTGAATAAGTAAATGCATGAATAAAATGGCATAGCGATTCTTCCTGAAAAAAACAAAAAAACAAAATATAACTAACAAAAATACAGCTTAAACAGTCCATTTTCCTTTGAAGAGTGGTCTTGAGATAAGCGAGAGGAGGTTGATAAGAGAACAGACTAAACTTTTGCTTCATCCAGGTCTTTTTTCTCATTAATGATTTGTCATGCAAAATAAAGTTTTAAATGTGACATGCAATTTTGTCCATCTTTCAGAGCCCCAGTCATTTATCTTAGATTGAGAGTGCAGAAATGGCATTGGCCTCAGAGCGATAATTGCAGTGAGCACAGGGGGTCGACTTACATTATTTTCTTCCTGGAACAACAGCACAGCGACATAAAAAATGCCTGCTATTCAGTGATCTTAGCTTAAATTCTTTTTAAGACAGCCACTGCAACTTACCTCAGAGCAATTTTACATTGGATCATACTGGTTCAGATCCCTTTTACTGCAAAGATCATAACTGATGATAATGATCTGACTCTAAACATTGCGGTTGACTCATAGTGTTTTAGACTATTAGAGCAAATAGTTAAACCTATACAGAGCTAACATACTAAAGCGGTAATCTAGTTATACATACACTACAGTATATATAGTTGACCATGCTCATAACACTATAGAGTACATACAGTACATACTGTATATAAGCAATCAAGCAAGTAGTGCATAATGATTAGTGCTCCATTCACAAATAAGCATTTGTCTTACTGAGTTCTTATAATGTATATAGAAAAGTGTGTGGTGAGAATAGAGTGTGCTTCAGTTAAGGCTGTAAATTAGTAATTATTAAAGAGCCTCTATAATGGGTTTTTGAAAATGAGCCTCCGTGCAGTGTGTAACTCAGCTCTAAGTAAATGAAAACATCCAGCTGAGGTATTTATTTAAAGCTATTGAAAAGCTTTTGTTTGATCGCATCGACGACGATACGACGAGTACATCACCAAATATAGGCCCCGTTTACACTAGTGCGTTTTCTGAACTGCTCTCCGTCCACACCAAAACGCTGAAAACGCACATCACGTGACCACACACACACACTTTGGCAATCGCTGGAGCCCATCTACCCAGATGAGAGCTCTAGTCGGACTTCTCATCAAGCATCTCCCGCTGGATCTAATCTCACTATATTTATTAAACGTGATATTTCATTCATCTTGTTGTCTTTATCTAACGACATATTCCCTGACTTTGGTCATTGGAATCTATTACTTGTTCTCAGGTAACGTGTTTTGGCTGAGCGCAAAGATAAGTTAATGATTAATGTAAGCACGTAGCCTACATTCTGTATATTGACTGATCGCTTGCCTTTATTTCCTCTAATGTATAAACTTATTGTATGTTATACTTTTATAATGGCCATTATCGATTATTAAAACTGATATTCAGCAAAAGAGAGGGTATGTTTCGTATTTTCACTGAAATTGAAAGGAGGCAGTTGTTATCGGCTCCGTTTTGTTATAAATATGCACACAGTGAAGATGACGCTCATGCAGCACGACGCCTCAACATTTCTGCTGTCTGTTTAGTTGTTAATATTAAAGTAAAAATAGGCAGTTCCTTATATCAAGTTTACATTTTATTGTTGAGAAAGTGAAACAACGTAGCCAAGGTGATGTGAATGAAGTTATAAAGTACACTGTTCCCTGTGAAGATTGACGCGTGTCCTCGGTATGGTTTCAATATCAAACTGAGAAGAAGAGATGCAGCCTTGATCAAACTTGCGAAGTCTGAACTTACACGGAGAAGATTCAGGACTGAACTGTGTGTTAGGCTACTTAATATTGAGGAAAAGCCCCAATCAGTGAGGCGAATCTCTGCAGCCCCGCCTCCGTTTTCAGATGTCTCCGTCTTTCCCCATCCACACTGAGACGGAGCAGCAGCGTTTTAGATTGAAAACGGCCTCTCCAGCGTTTTCGAAACGCTCCGTTTTCGGCGCTCGAGAACTCCGGCGTAGTGTGGACGGATGGCGTAACCGTAGCAAAACTTATGCGTTTTCAAACTAAAACGCATTAGTGTAAACGGGGCCATAGAGTTCCAGTTCTGGTAAAATGTGCACAGGCTTTCACTTCAGACACAAGCAAAAACACGGGGGATCACAGGCTGATTATGATGCGAAGGTAATGATAACTGACAGATGGAGATTCGGCTGGGGTGAATAAATGGTTAAAGTTCATTTTCACAACAATGCCACAGTATAGCCAACCTAGAGTTGTGTTTGTTCCTGTCATTTTTCAGATTTTTGATACAATAAACTACACTGCAACGAGGGATTCATTTCCACTATCGCGCCTAAAGCGAGCGAGCCAGGGCGAGCCAAGGCCAGTGGGGTTTCCACTGTCACTTCTGGGGCCTAATCGGGCCAAAGTGGGGCTTTCTTGGGGCCAGCGGCCGGCCTTTTTCGGCCCGCCGAATACCTTGGGCCAAGGAGGGCCAGCTGGGGCTTCGGGGCGGAGTGAAAGGAGAGGCGGGCAGTTTTCTGATCGCACATGAGTACATGCGCCAAACAAATAAAGAAATAAGGGAAAAAAAAATCTAGCCTTAGTCTGGGGTCTTTTGCGTATGATCACCCTTATGTTTCCCTTTTAAATGTAAGGCTGTTGCATAAAATAATAAAGTAGTTTTATTTTTTGTGACGTTCTTTGCTGCGTCCTCCTTTGTGTTTCAACAACGCATAATAATCTTTACACCATATTAAAAACACATCAGACAGTAAAGGTTTTCGAGAGTTTTTGTCAAGTTTAAAATGTTTGTTTGTTTGTGCGCGTTTAGATGCATGTATGTGTGTGTGAGACCAGGCTAAAGCGCTCCTTCACAGCTCTGTTATGCCGCGAGCGGCTTTTTTCTTTATTTATTTTGGAGATAATACACATACAAGTACAACAGAAAGTCATAAACTTAACAAAATACGTGCCCTCTTTCGTAGACTTTAAACAATATATTGTCATATCTTGATAAAATAGCCTAAGGTATACTGAAATATAATTTAAAGAATTACAAATATCGGATATATATAAAATCACATTAAATAAATTAACCAATATAAAATAAACAAAAGCTAGCTATAACAATGTAGGTAGCCTATATACAATACATAAATCAAACCGTTTTAAAGCCACATATAGCCTAAACTTTCATTTTACAAAGACCTGTCTGACAAAAAAAAAAAAAGATTTTCGATATTTTCTAAAAACAATAAACACCGGAGGTTTGAAATATTTATATAGAGTAAATATTTATATAAGTAAATATTTATAAAGTATTTGGATACGATGATATTAATTAAATCGCGCAAACAGAGCAATATTTGGGTGAGTGAAAGCAGAATCTCCTATACCTTTTTTTTCTGTCACTCAGTCCTGCGCAGCACTCGCTGCTTTAAACGCATATGGGGGAAAGTCCAAACACAAAATGTGTTCTATATCCTCAAACAACTGTTTACATTTTTATATGACGTGGTTAAATTTATAAATGAAACTTTAAATGAAGAGTTTTAGTAAATAGCTGCCGAGTGCAACAAATATGACTATATTTTATTAGGCTACTCGCTCTTGTGCTGAAAACTTAACACGACTTCTATCAACACAAGGATGTTAAAAAAATACATGCCATATCGAGTTATAAAGGAGAATTTCTGTGGCTTTATATTATGGATGTGTGCGCTCTCTGTGTTGAGTCCCTGCGTTAGTGGCGAGAGCACTCCATGCACAATGCAGTCGGTCGGCGAGTAAACAAATGTAATGAATGGAAATACACAGGTCTGTGCTTATAGACATTTCATGTACTGCTGTACAGTAACGTGTCGTTTGTTTGTTTCGGTTGTCTTCATTTTAATGGTTTCGTTTCGGGATGATTCTATGGTGTGCTTTATCTGCCTCATTCCCGATGAAGTGGGCGGGTTGTGTGACGTTTGATTCGGGGACGTTCTGTGGGTGTTTGCGTGACGCGCTGTGAGCTTTTAGCCCGACAGTGGAAACGCGACATGATTTCAGCCTCATTTCTCAACCTCCCGGGCTATTGGCCCGCCCCGGCCCGATTAAAGCCCTGGCTCGCACTGGCCCGATAGTGGAAATGCGGCTATTGTGCGTTTGCTATTGAAGGAGCAGCAGAGACCATGGGACTTTGTCAGACTTTGACGGGGACATTGTCAGTAACTTTTACAGTTCATGTACCAGTTTCTTCTTCCTCGGGATCATAACATGTAAGTGTAGTAAAAATTGTTGCCTCGTCTTGTGCAGTTGTGCATATTTTTGTGCAAAATATGTATTGATGTATTGTAAATCATGTATTGATTAAAGATCAGTGCTTGTACTGTATTCCTCAGGTTATATCAGTATAGAGCTGTTCACATATTGCGTCCAGTCAGTGCAGATTAGCTTCGCGCTAAGGTGGGGTTTGGGAACAAATGAATCGCTAAACGATTCATATGGAAGTCGCTGGTATAATTAGGGAAACATAAATGCATATTATAAGACCATGAAAGTGATCCTTGCAAGCATATCAACATGTTGTTGGAGACCCCAAAATCAAAATGACCTTTTTAAATGCAAAATAGGGGTTTCAGTTCAAGTGCATAAAGATACTGTTCTGTGGAGCTTAAAGGACCCCTAAAGGACAACCTTCCTTGTTTTTATTTTTTATTATTATTATTTTTTTTTTTGGCTTGGTCAGGTCATTGGGGGTATTCCAGAAAGCTGGGTATTCCAGAAAACTTACCATCTGCTAAACCCTGTACTCTTGGTTGATTAACCCAAAACATGCTTACTGTATATTGACAAAACAGCTGATAAGAGTTAGTTAAATCAACCTCCTGAAGATAACCGCGGGTTAATGTACGCGCAGGACGCATACCTGAAGGCCTTTTCAGAAGATCGACAAATTCACGATTCACTAAAGAAAGTCACGATGAGAAAAAAAGAGCAACGCACTTTACAGAGGCGGAGTTGGAGGATTTAATGCTGGCGTATGGGGTATTAAGGCTTGTTATAAACGAAAAAAAGATTCGAAAAGAAAAAATACATAAGAATTTGTTAGTTTATTAAAGTAGACATGCCACCCTCCCTTTTATTACAATGAAAAAATTAAATGTAACTTTAACATCCTTTTTGAGTATGTTGTGTAACCATTCATACATATAATTTTTTTTTTTTTATTGAACATTTTGATTTTGAACAAAGCCCGAGATCCACCCAACAAAATATGTAAAATAAAATAAAAACAGTAATATTATCAGGATTGAAATATAAATGATAAAGTCTCTCTCATATTTAACAAAAACTGTACAGTTGTTTTCTTTTTTTTTTTTTTACTGGCACTATTTATTTTGGGTGTGGTGTATTCCAAACAAATAATTTCCAGTAGATAGAGCCTCCAGGATAGATCAGTTGGAGCAGATGGATCTAGCCATAGTTTCAGGATTGTTTTTTTTTTTTTTAGCAGTCAGAACAACTGATAGAATCTTTATTTGGTTGATAGATAAGGAGAGTGATGAATCGTCCAGCATAAGAAAGAGCAATGGGTCACATTGAATCTGAGTTTCCATTAGTTTTGATAGAAAGTCTTGTTGCTTGGTCCAGAATAATGCAATTTGGAGACATTCCCAGAACACATGTATTTAAGTACCTTGTGTAGAGTTGTTACATACGTGACAAAAGGGGTCTGATTTTCTTTTCATTTTAAATAACAGGTAGGGTAATTTATAATGAATCATTTGGTGAGCTAGGTGAGCTTTTGAAGTTACAAAACAGTTCCCCCAGATAGTTTACTATTGAATAATTGTATTGATTTCCCTCTCCCAGAAGCCCTCAATTTATATATTTGTATATTGTTGTAATTTCCTAAGGCCACAATAATAATGTGTATTGACTAGTATATAAGGCTTGTACAAATTGTAATCCTTCTGGAGCAAGAAGAACTCTATCCAAAGTCAAAATTAAATATAGAAACTTTCTCTTAGAATTTAATTTTTGATTACTGGAGCTGTATTACACACTCTAGACTGTTCTTTCTGTCATGTAGCTTTCTGACAGGAGGCTGAGGCCTGTCTAACTGCTGTGGGCCACCAAATAACTCTGAGAAGCTACTCTTTACGATAATAAAGGCTAATCAGTGGTTGAATTATTTGACCTTAAACCACATAGTGAGAAAAAGAGAGAGATAGAGGAAGAGAAAAAATATCCACGAGATTCCAACTCGCTGCGCTGTGAGTACCATCATTCTTTAATGGGACACTGACCACTACGCTATTGCCTCACTCTGAAACGTGTGTAATGAAATGCAGTTTATGGCCAAGGAACTGTACAAAAGTGTATAAAACAGGTTAGTGCCAGGCATACTGTACAGATAGTTCTACACACTTTTCCCACATTGTACAGTTATGTGCCCTAACGCAAAAAAACAAAGAGCTGCACTTCTTTTTATGCTAAGTGCAGACCTGCGGTTTGTCACGTTTTTTTTTTTTTTTTCTCAAAGGTTTTTAAATACATTAATGATTCTTTTGAAAACGACAATGCTCATTTGAATATCAATTTGGATATAGAAGAACCTATGTACTTATAACCCTCTCAAGATGAAAAAACTTGTATATCTGTGCTTCTACGTCCAAAATTCTCATCAAGAGCACGCAATTCTCAGTAAACTATCTGTAAAAGACAAAGTCTGAGACATAACCTTCTCCAGAGCAGGTTATCTTCAAAGAGTAAGTTGCTGTAGCTACTTAACATACCCCAAAAGTTACCTCCGTTTTTGAAACCAAAGCTGAGGTTTACCCAGAGGTGTGGACTCGAGTCATGTGACTTGGACTCGAGTCAGACTCGAGTCATGAATTTGATGACTTTAGACTCGACTTGACAAAATATAAAAAGACTTGCAACTCGACTTGGACTCGAACATAAATGACTTGGACTTTGACTAGGACTTGCCCCTATTGACTTGTAAAGACTTGCTGCTTCCCATGAAAAGCCCAACGATAAAAAAGTATGTTGACATGGACCGCTCTCTCTCTCTCCCCGTTTATGTGTGCGTGTGTGTGACAGCATGCGCGCGCGTGTGTGTGAGCATGCGCGCTTTCGGCATGACGTCCAATCGAAGCACGGTAGATTGTTTGAGAGGGTGCTCGCTGCAGAGCCATTTGAGGAGAGGTGAGCTCCAGAGAGGGGGAGCATGAGCTGTCGCTCCTCCTCCTGTAAGCTGTTTTAATGCGTACACCAACCCCACCCCTAACCCTACCCCCAGTGACATCACTCGTAGAAGAAGTGCAAAAAAGGTGGAGCTCAAGCTTAAGCTCCCCCTCTCTGGAGCTCACCTCTCCTCAAATGGCTCTGCAGCGAGCACCACTTGGATTGTTTTGATTCGACAGTATCCAACGTGACTACTATGAGGCGCCGGAGTGGACAAAAGTCAAGGGAACGCAGAGAGAATTTGAATTTGAACTTGAGATCGAGCCAATACTCGCTTTTCCATTTTCAAAACCAAAGCCCAAGAGGAGAAATGCCAGCGTGGATCAAGCTGTGTGAGGGGCGGTAAAGGAGTTAAGCTAAGTTGGTTTTGTTTTCGATATTCACATTCAATGATAGGTGGCAATAACTCACACTCCTCTTATCCTAAACAGATCTAAACTGTGTTTCTTATAAAAAAAACAAAAAAACAAAGCAGGTTATGCTTTCCAGCGGTCTTTTTCTTTTTTTCCACTCGATATTATGAGCCAGGGCTCGACAATAAGGACTGCCCGATGGCCCGGGGCCAGCGTGCGAGACACTCGGGCCAGTGTATAAAATGTTACTGGCTCGATCGGGCCAGCTGCTGCCTTTTTGCCTGCCAGATCGAGCCAGAGCTGCGTGCTGCGACTGTCTGTCAATTGTGTGCAAATACAATCTTACGGTGCTTTCACACATAGACGTTTGTTTCGGAATCTGTCTCGTTTCACCCGTTAGCGCGTTTTTTTAGCATATATCCAGCAGTTGCGCTCGCTTCCGCGCCAAATCAATCAGTCCAAGATCGCCTGAATGAGACGCGGTCTCTGTCCTATTGAGCGTATCGATTGTAGCGAGAAAACAAAACAATGCAACGAACTAACGACCCAGGCTATATCACAGTGTATCATGATCGTGTAATAGCCATATATACGGCTATATGAAGAGGGAATGATGAGCAGGGCGAGATGTCATTCTTACCGGTAAATGCGAAAGTGAAAGCATGCTGAAATATTACCGAGAGCTGTTTATCCAGCCTGATCTCGGTTTATCCGTCAGGAAAATTGACCGAAATTACTATCTGTTAATTTTTCCATATTTTAATCGTATAATATGTTGTATTAGGCCTGTTGTTTTGTTCATTTCCGCACTGACAGCTCGAAAGAAAGATTTACATTGATCTGATGCAGTCTCGGTTCATCTGCTATGTCTCTCTATAATTTAAGCCTAAAATACAGAATTATAGTCAACGTTTCTTTAATAGATTGATTAATTCAATTGATCGATTTCTACAAAACCTGACAATTGAAATGAGGCTCTGTATATATGAGAAAGTCTGACCTCGATTTGTATTTGGTGACGATGTCTGTGGGTTGTTAAAATTAAAGTGCACATTTTCACTTATAAAATATTCTATACACAATACACAAAAGTTTGGGGTCAGTGTGATTAAATATGTTAAAACAAGCTTCTTCTGCTCACCAGGGCTGCAATTATTTCATCATAAATACAAATTGTGAAATGTTGCACTATAAAATAACTGTTTAAAAGTAGTTTATCATTTAATTTATTCATTTATTCCAGTGATTTTAAAGATGAGATTTCAGCTTCATTACTCCAGTCACATGATCCTTCAGAAATCACTAATATTAATTATTATTATATTTATTAATGGTAATAGTTATAAAATCAATAATGTCTGGAGTAATTATTTTATTTGAAACTAAATACAATAACAAAGCAGTTATTTAAAATTTTAATAAATATTTAACAATTACACCTTTTTTACATTTATAAATATAGCCTTGATGAACTGAATAGTTTTCCTTAAACATTTTAAAAATTACCGTAAATATATATACAGATTTATTAGCCCCCTTTTGTTTTTTTGTTTTTTGTTTTTAAAATATTTCCTAAATGATGTTTAACAAAGCAAAGAAATGTTGATATTTTGTCTGATAATATTTTTTCCTCTGAACAAAATCTTATTTGTTTTATTTTGGCTAGAATAAAAACATTTTTTTAACCATTTTAAGGTAAAATTTATTAGCCTCTTAAGCTAATTGTTTTTCAGACTGTCTACAGAACAAACCATCATTATACAATAACTAGCCTAATTACCCTAACCTGCCTAGTTAACCTAATTACCCTAGTTAAGCCTTTAAATGTCACTTTAAGCTGTATAGAAGTGTCTTGAAGAATATCTAGTAAAATATTATTTACAGTCATCATGACAAAGATAAAATAAATCAGTTATTAGAGATGAGTTATTAAAACTATTATGTTTAGAAATGTGCTGAAAAAATCTGTTCTCTGTTAAATAGAAATTGGGGAAAAAAATAAACAGGGGTGCTAATAATTTAGGGGGACTAATAATTCTGAAAACAACTGTGTGTGTGTGTGTGTGTGTGTGTGTGTGTGTGTGTGTATACACACACACACACACACACACATTCAAATAGCGATTAACTTCTTTTTTTTTTTTTTGGTGGGGCCAGAGAAAATTTGGGCTGGGCAAGTAAAAATCAGAACCACTGGCCCGATCGGGCCAGTAGAAAAAATCCTTAGCGTTGAACCCTGTGAGCACTGCTTAGTTTAAACCCTCGCTATTGTAACGCATATAAATACATACACTAATATTTGCTGGTAGGAAAAATCTATTTGTTCACTTCTGTTATTTATACTTTAATGTGCATTTTAATTTTTTTCTTCCACTTAACTGCAAATTTGAATAAAAACTGGATAAAGAGCACACAAACATGCTGACAGTAATATGTACTGTACACTGTTATGGGTCAATGATGCTAATATTCGGCACAAATCCATCAGTTTCTTAGGTTATTAGATTATTTTATAATTTCACCTCTCCTGCTGTGCATGAACTATGCTGTTGAATGTTCAGCGTATGAGGTGGCTAGGCTAACCTTGCTTCAATTTTGATAAAATTATTTTCTAATCAGTTGCTGTTATGTTGTGAATATACCCCTGTAATGTATACTGCAGTCCTCTTTTGTCTGGCTTTCTCAGATATCTCACCTGTTTGCCAAAAATGACTAATTAAATCCTTAGGGAATGTCTGACACCAGCGCATACACACTGTAATAGATGTGCCAGGCATGAAAGCTTGACAGGCGTAGCAACAGTAACTAAGGAGGGCGAGGCTTAGCGAAGGGTTATTCCAAGAATGTTGATATGGTTTCTTTCTTGCTTTACTATTTATTAACAATACACAAAAAACTAAAAGGTTAAGGTAAATTCTTTAATAAATTCTAGTGTTTTTGAGTATTATACTTGTTGTATACTTGTATTATACTTATGTTTTAGGCTAGTATTATTTACGACTTGTTAATTAATGCTTCATAATACAGTAGTATTACCAATAGTGAACAGATAAAATAATACAAAGTGTAGTTTTAACTACAGTAAAGTGTAGTGATTTGTAGTATAAAATACCCTATATTGTAAAATAATACAGCACTGGGTAATTTGTTTATATTACACTTGTGTTACCATAGCAACTATAGTATTACCACAACTGATCAATTGAAGTTCTTTACTGTAGTAGGCTACTGTTCAAAACACAGTACATGCCAATATACGTGTTCAGGGGCCTTGTGGACCAGCTTTCCTCAAAATGAAGAGGATGACATGGAAAATGTCCTCCACAATCTCATCAGCAAAGTGGAAGCCAGCAGACACTAGTTTACTTTATTTTAGCTGCCATGATAAAATGAGATTGATAGTGAGATTTATTTAAAGAGTGAATAGTACAGTAGGCTATAATACCTTATCAAGTGTTTCCTTATTTTTATCACAGTTACATTTCTGCTTGCATTAGTTTTTGTTTAAATGCTTTTAAAATAAAATGTATTCTTTACATCCAACATCTATTCCAGAGGTGCCTTATAGTGGTGTAAACCCCTTTACAAGGGGTGTTACCCCTGTGTAAACTCTAGCCACCCCTGTGGTCAACAGCATGATTTTGCTGTTGACATTATTTATTTAAATCTACTTACATAAATGCAATACAATGCAATATTTCAATAAATAAATAGCAGCCACTAAATTATTGTGGATTGATTGGTGCCACTGACGTAGCTGGCCTCTTCTGGCCCCCCTTAAGCAAATTTTCAGGGGGGCACCACTGGTCTATTCTCTGTCTTTAAGTGTTTGAAACTGAAAATATCTCATCATATAAAACAACCAAAAACGTTATGGTTTATTAGATTAAACATTTAATATATAAGTCTATTTTAGTATTTTGGTTATTGTTATTAAACAGTGCAGCAATATGAATCATATCAAAAAGCATGAAAGGAAGAGGGAACACGACACAAATTGTGAGTCTGCATATAATCTCTGAGAGCGCTCAAGAAAATTTGTGTGTGAGCAGTGCATATTTGAGAGCGAGAGAAAATTTGAGAACTCGCAATCAGTTTTGTCCACAAACAGAGGAAATCCGTGCACGAGCATCACACAAGGTAGAGAGCAAAGCTCTTCAACGTTATGTGAAGAAAACAACTTTATTGTTTGTATGAAGTAGCCTACTTCATTAACAATATGTGCTACAGTACCATTTTACATTGCTGCTAGACAGATTTGCAACTCCATCTCTTTAGCACACACGAGATTCAATTGAAAAAATTCCAATTTCACTCAATTTAACTTTGCAGCATATACAGGAGTTGGTCTACTGCTACCACATTGAGGTTATGTAATTTTGGTTAATCACAAGTTGATCACCGAAGACATAACATAGCACAACTAAACTTAATGAATTAGACAGCAGTAGACCTGCAATTTCTGTGTGATGTGAGGCAAAATAGAGTCTTTTTTTGGTGGAACTCGTTCTTGTGCATTATGCTGTGGAGACGAGACGCAGCACTGTTCAGCACTTTTTCAGAAAATTGCATTTGTATTTTTATATATCTAAGCAATGTTCTTTAATAAAAAAAGGTTTGTTTAATTAATACAGATCTTACAACCATACCTAATCTGTATATATTTTATTTTTCTGTTAAAAAGACTCGAAAAGACTCGAAAATCAAACTGCAGGACTTTGGACTTGACTTGAGACTTGTTGCCTTTGACTCGGGACTTGACTCGGGACTTGCCTGTCTTGACTCGGGACTTGACTCGGGACTTGAGGGCAATGAATTGAGACTTACTTGTGACTTGCCAAACAATGACTTGGTCCCACCTCTGGGTTTACCACTTACTTACTCTTAAATTTATCCGGGTATGTCACATAACCTACTTTCTGGATTACCCCTGAAGTTAAAAAGACACGTTCTGTTTGAGAAAACCATTGTGTAAAAAAAAAAATCGCTATATATTTTTTAAGCAGCATTGTATGTGCAGTCTTCCCTTTCATGTTTCATTCTTACCCCTAGATGGGGCATAACAGTAAAATTAGTATCAGAAAAGTTTTAGATAAGAAATATGTTACACAAAGTAGAATAATTGATTGAATTGTTTGCCACTTTGGCCACCAATATTGTGTTGATGCTGATGCAGTTCACTAAATTCATTCATTCATTCATTCATTCATTCATTCATTCATTTTCTTTTCAGCTTAGTTGCTTTATTAAAGTGGCCACAGCGGAATGAACTGCCAACTTATCCAGCACATGTTTTTACGCAACGGATCCCCTTCCAGCCGCAACCCATCACAGGGAAACATCCATACACACTACTGCCAATTTTAGCTTACCCAATTCACCTGTACTGCATGTCTTTGAACTTGTGGGGAAAACCAGAGCACCTGGAGGAAACCCATGCGAACACTGAGGAACATGCAAACTCCACACAGAAATGCCAATTTACCCAGCTGAGGCTCAAACCAGCGAACCCCTTGCTGTGAGGTGAACGTGCTACCCACTGCACCTCCGCATCGCCCAGTTCAATAAATGAGCAAAATGAAAAGCACATCTTTAACACCAGCTGCAGATTACATGCACAGAGAACTTGAGTAAAATAGAGCAACTGATTCACACTCTGATGAAAATTTTACTGGACACCAATCATGTTTGGCAAGCAACCCACAAAAAGGAATAATAATAAAAAATGAAAAAAAAAAATACAATTTCACAACCCTTAGAAGTGATGTTGATTTACAGTGGCAATGTGAATATAAAGTCCTGACATTTACTCACCCTGACATGTTACACCAACCCAATATGACGTGTCTTCCATGAAACGAATGGATAAGATGATAGTGATTGTGACTGTCAAACTCCAG
The DNA here is from genome assembly GCF_052040795.2 of Danio rerio. NCBI lineage: Eukaryota > Metazoa > Chordata > Actinopteri > Cypriniformes > Danionidae > Danio > Danio rerio. The sequence goes on from NC_141025.1 coordinate 47,277,572, forward strand.
CAAAGAAGATAAATATAGTCCATATCATTTGTGTGCTATTCCCAGTTTTCAGTCACATGATTGGCACAGAGAACTTGAAGGCACTGCAGTACAGCACTATCAATTCTCTATCTGTTTCAAGCCACAGATTATCTTCTTAAAAAGAGGAAACAAAGCGAACGCTTACAAATGAACATTTTAAAATCTATATAGAGTACCTCCTGCATTTAAAAAAAAAGGGGCATTCTAAAATACTTAATCTAAAAAGTTGAGAATGTTGAGGTACCCTAACAGAGATATTAAAGTTTTATGAACACCCTCTCAGCTCTAGAGTGAAGGGGAGAGTGAAACTTTTAACATTATTTGCATTATTTAACATTATTTTTTAAAAGTAATTTGCATGGATTTAACAAAAAATTTTGTTTAATTCTGAAAAGTCTTGTTTTTAAAGGCTTATAGGATCATTTAATTTTGTAATTTTCTCCAGAAAAAGCCTAGCATCCAAGGAAGTGCTGTGGGCAGATCTACTAAATCAATAGAGTGCAAGCACGGCACAGCTTCCACTTATCAATTGACCACAAAGTGTGATAATAAATAAAACAGGAGGGGAACTGTGTTGCTGCCAAATTTAAATCTCCTTTCTCAGAGAGACTGTGTCAGTAGGCACTTGGGGGTAAGACAACCCCAGTATATCAAAAAGATCTGGGTCAGGATGCAATGATGAGTCAGACAACCCCAATGGGTCAGAAGGCTCTGGGTCAGGAATACCAATGGATCAGACAGTCCTGGTGGGTCAGGAGGCTCTGGCGGCACTGGGAGGTCACATTGCTCTGGTAGCCATTTGTTGCCATCAGTCTGGCAGCTCTGTAAGAAATAAGGTGGCAGCTCTGGCCATTTCTGAGACTCAGGTGGGAGCCCTAGCCATTCATGGGACTCGGGAGGTACTGTGGGGAAGGTGATGGCTCTGGTGCCAATTTTGGAACTCAAATAAATCTGGCATTCATTCAGGGGCCTCTGGAAGATCTGGCACCCATTCAAGGATTCAGGTGGATCTGGTTCCTGTGCGAGGAACTCAGGCGATCGAGACACAGAAGCTGATGCTAGCAGGAACTATGCTCTGTTGCTGTTGGAGGCAGCATGTGTAATTGCTGAGGGCAGGAGGAGTCCTGGACTTCACATGGATGGGCCACAGGAGTCGCCTGGGGTGGAACACTAACAGGGGTGACAGCTGGCGTGGTCGTACACTTTGGAAGCATTCTCCAGCAAGGGATGTGCAGCATTGTCTTCCATAAAAGCTTGTTGATGGTTGTGCTATTGTTTTGCCTTGTGTGCTCATGCATGCTCTACCCTGAGAATTGGAAATATAAGGAGTTCCACCTTTAATTATTAACTAAATCCATGTTAAAAAAAATGGTTATGAAACTCATATTAACTTCATATGAATCAGTGTGATTTCTGACCAGTACACTTTCATACATGCTAAGGTTTTTTAGCACTTAGATTCAGTCAAGGATTTGCATGAGAATCCAACACTGTAATTATTTCCGAATATGCAGACATTGCATGACATAATATGATATATGCTTTCATGAAGAATTAAACAAATATTTACTATGATGGAATTATCAGCCAATGTCCACTCTGCACATGAAGCGTCTGATTGGTTACTCCAGACTGAATACTCGCTCTTGATTGGCCTCTAGAGTTTTAAAAGCTGTCACACAATTTCCTTGGTGGCCATCTTTGTTTTGGATACTATGGCTTTGTGTAGTTACAAAGAAACAAAACTTTTCAAAGCTTTGAACCAAGTAAAATTCAATTCAAGTTTACTTGTATAGCGCTTTTCACAATAATTATCATTCTATAGCAACTTTGCAAAAGGTGCACATCATTGCATTACAGTTAAAATTCTAAGTTAATAAGTTCTGTAAAGGACTGGCAGTATATAAATCTAGCTAACCTGCAGTTATATAGTATATAGTGTCTTTCCAAAAAAATATATTATTGACATGTAATAATACATGTTTACTGAAGTGTACATGCACTATTTTCATTGCATTACTGAAATACTATTCAATATCATTGATCTTGTTGTATTACTCAGAATGCCACCTAGTGAAGAACTATTACATTTTCAAAACAATAATCTCATAAGGAATTCACATTTAGTGAAATCCCAGGACCTTGAAAAATTGATATGTCTCTGAAACACTGATTTGAAACAAAAGAGACATAATGGTTTTGAAGCTTATCGAAGCAGTGTTTCAAAGCCACTCATCTCTAGCTTTTTGTACTTTGAACGATTTGCTTGTTGGATAGTGATTGTGATTCAAGAGATTTGTGAGTACTGTTTACTTTGTGTTTGATTTGTTTCTTTGTGTTTGTTGCTTTTTATCTACCTGCTTGTTTGACACTGATTTTTGGAATGTCATTTAAAGGTGGTTGCTTGGATTTGTAAATAGTTTGTAAATACTTTAGATAATATTGGGAAAGTAAGGAGTCCTATGCCAGTTTATTTGTAAAATTATTTTACTATTTGTTTTTGTATTAGGTATTTACCTGTATTTTTGCAGCTTACCAGGTCTAGACAATATGAACATATGGCCCCAATTTTATCCTCCTTACACTGGCTGCCTGTTAAGTTCCATATTTATTATGAAATATTGCTTCTTACCTATAAAACTTTAAATAATCCAGCTCCTGTTTTCCCCTGTCTCACTACAATCCAACCAACTCTTTAAGATCTCAAGACTCAGGGCTTCTGGTAGTACATAGAGTAGCAAAGTCGGGTAAAGGAGGTCGAGCCTTCTCATTTATGGCTTCTAAACTCTGGAATATCCTTCCTGATAATGTCCGAGGCTCAGACACACTCTCTCAGTTCAAAATTAGATTAAACACCACTTTTTATTTTATTTTATTTTTTTAGAAAGCATAGACTTAACGTATTACATAATGGTATGATGCATGAGTGAGCTACACGCAGGTGAGCTGGCTTGACAACCACCTGCAGGACACACTCCTCCTTAATACACCAGACATTTCGTTAAAAACTCTCATATGCTTTACATGTTTGTTTATATAACTGCTATTTTCATTTATAACACTCCATTTTCGCATCTCATGTGTAAATGCACTATGAACAGCAGCTACCCTCAATATTTTTCTTATTCTCTATTTCCACCTGAGGATACTCATTCTGAGGTCCCTAGAGACTATGCAGCGCCAATGATGCGATCCAAGACCTATGATGAAATGATGCCAAGGTATCCATAATTTTGGACCAGGCCGCATCCCAAGTTGATGCTGTGGTCGTCATGGAGGAATGGAGTGCATGAGACTGATTCCTGAAAGACCACAATGAAAAACGAGTCCCTGCATTGATCCTGTGGGCCAGCCTGACCACCTGCCAGTGCCTTACTCACACCTGCAGTTCTTCACAATGGATGTCCAGCTTTTTCAACCTCTGGCTCCTAGACTGCAGCTCCACACAGGAAGTTTGGCCAGAAAAATAATGGTTGTGCCCAACAGAGCCTGGTTTCTCTCCAGGTTTTTTTTTTCCATTCACTTTATCAAATGTCAAATGTCAAGTTTTTTTTTTCCTTGCCACTGTTGGCAATGGCTTGTTTGGACTTGTGGAGCTGTGCATCGATGGATTGGATTTGCTCTTTAGTGTTTAAACTTTCGGCAGTGAAATTTAAACCACACTGAACTAAACGAAACTAAACTTCAACTCTGAAATCCGGGCTTTATTAGAGCTATGTTAAGCTGCTTTGACAGAACCTACATTGTAAAAGTGCTATCTAAATAAACATGGATTGAATTTAATTAAATTATTTACTTTCATTTGAACATGTAAGGTAGAAGATTAATATAAAGAATATTTTTAGTTTGTTTTTAGCCTTGTCAGAAGAAGAGTAATTTATTTGGTCTGGTAAAACCACCCAAGATATCTTGACAAACTCTAAGTTGCAGTTTTTTGTTGTTTTATTGATGGCTGTCCAATTAGAACAGAAGCCCTGAGAGGGCTCATTAAAGGACATTCTTCTGAAACAGTTTTCTATAAGTGTAAATGTTAATTAACTCAATCTCAAACCCATTACTATATTTCAGGACAGCTTTATTGTTTAGAAGAAGATTGTACAAATGAGAATGATGTAAATATTAAATAATTGGTCATACTTTTATTTTGATGGCCTGTCTGTTACATTGCATCTACATGTCAACTAATTCTCACTAGATTATAAGTAGACTGTTCGGTTGGGGTTATGGTTAAGTTTTACCCAGATTGTAAGAATACAAATACATTTAAATCATTTACTTTAATCATTACTATTGGAATGTGAAGAGACTTTGAAAAAAGCACAGCAAAACATGTTTCTGAAGACAATCATCTACTGCACCTTAAAATACATTCAGCTCAGTTTAATTTGTGAAGCAGCACTGCATCACAGACACAGATGAATGACCGAAAGCAGATTCCACCAAAAAAAAAAAAAAAAAAACTATTTAATCAACTGCCACAGCTGAAATTGAAAGCTCAGGTCTCATTTATCTTGGCCCACATTGAATCTTGCACCTTGATATCTCCCTCCTTCCGGTATTTTACAGCTTTCCTTTTTTAATACCTACCTTTACTGCAAATATAAGTCATGCATTTTATTAAGCAAAAACAAGACACCTAGTCCACAATATGAGAGTGGTAAATTGCACCCTCCCAGCCTCTGTGTGATTGTGAAGAAATTCCCATTTCACTATTAGATTGATCGTGGTGGCCTGTTTTGCTGATTGCAGCACAGTGCAAGTCTCAAAAATCGAACCAGTTTTAGAGATTTACAAGATATATGGAAGAAAATAAAAATGGGTATTCTGTCATTCACTGTGCTCAAATATCTGATGTAACATACTTTGGCATTTTTAAATGGAATACTTTGGTGGACGCCCAAATCTACAGAGGGCTGATTTGTTAAAGGCTCTTTTCTACTTTACCATGATTCATTTTGTAAGTTTATGGTTTGCTATAAATTCCCCTGGTGGCCATTTCTGCATGGTATTTGTTGTCATGGTTACTAGTAAAGATGCTACTGATTTACAACCATTTGCAGAACTGAAATGCCAATTGTGCACAGTAGTATATTTGTCTTTTTTCCCCTTAAAACCTTATATACAGTATGTGTATGTTAAAGTCCCCATGAACCATTATTTTTCCCTATTGTGACGCAGTTCCTGGAGAAGCAAAATATTAAATGACACAATTGTGGATGTAGCTTGATTTTCTGCTGCGAGCTTGAATGTAAGGGATGAAATGGGTGTAGAAAAAGTAGGCATTTCATTCAGAAAGATCTGGAAAAATGTGTGGAGAGAGTTATTACAACCTAACAGATTTCAGTATGTTGTCAAAACTGACAGTTGGAGCAGCTTGGGTAAACATGTTAGCCACACCCATTTGCTAAGATATACGTAATCTGACAATTCAATTGAAAACAAACAAGAAGTGCATTTTCAGATTTCAATTAAAGATTAGAGAGCAAACTTTTTTATGTGTGACATGCACTGATGAATTGTTCACCACAAAACTAGCAATGTGAGCTGACAAAATCATATGGGTAGTTTTGATTTCTTTAAAAGTCTAATTTCACAGTGATGCTATGGCCATATATCAGTTTAGGATGCAGGTTGATTTCGGCTGTGTATCCATGACTACAATTGACTATGTGGTTCTCTCCAAGGCTTTGGGGTTTCTCAGGTCTGCTTTTGTTCAACTGATATCCTTCAGTGCCTCTTGCTTGGCCACTGAAGTTCACCTTTACATGTAAGAACAGGATTCTGATTCTTCTTTATGATGATGCAATTCTAACGAAATGATGGAGCTCCAGAAAAATGACAACAATGAAACTTACAGAGAAGGTCAAACCTTTGAAGGTTATGAAAACCTGTGGAAAATTACAAAAGGGAATGATGTTATGATTTCACAAAGTTTGCATATTGATTTGATAAACACTTATCTTGCATTCTTCCATTTAAGCTTTTTGCACACATTAATCCAATCACTAGTGGAGAGAAAAAAATAATAGTTTCATGTTTATTGCTATTTATTTTGAACTTAGGGCCAACAAATTTTACATGTGCTTTTACGTAAGAGGCCCATTAATGTTACCAAAGGTGAGCATATATTTTGTCCATCACAAACATTTTTTTCTTCTTAAATATTTCAATATAGAGTGGTGCATCAATGATGCAGATCCCTCTGATAATAATAATAATAATAATAATAATAATAATAATAATAGCAAAGCATTGGTGCAGTAGTGCTGTCGCCTCACAGCAAGAAGGTCGCTGGATAGCTGGTTCGAGCCTCGGCTGGGTCAGTTGGCATTTCTGTGTGGAGTTTGCATGTTCTCCCTGCGTTCACGTGGGTTTCCTCCGGGTGCTCCGGTTTCTCCCACAGTCCAAAGACATGCGGTACAGGTGAATTGGGAAGGCTAAATTGTCTATAGTGTATTAGTGTGTGTGAATGAGCATGTGTGGATGTTTCCCAGAGATGAGGAAGAGGAAGGGCATGCGCTGCGTAAAAAAAAACGTGCTAAATTAGTAGGCAGTTTATTCTGCTGTGGCGACCCCGGATTAATAAAGAGACTAAGCCGACAAGAAAATGAATGAATGAATGAATAAATGATAATACTGTTAATAATAATAATAAAATAAAAATAAAATTTTTATAAGGTCGTACAATTATTATTTTATTTATTTATTTATTTTTATTTATTTAAAAAATAATGTCTTTGGAAAACACAATGCAGCTTAACTATACTTCTTGTTTTGCTCTTTAACAACAACAACAAAAAAACAAACTAGAGAATGTTTCTGATGTGAATCTGTGTTGTAGAACAAAATTAGTCAAGTGTAATATAGTTACGCTCAACAAGACCTTTATTTTACTCATTAATCGAAAACCCCTTTTATAAAATCCCACTGGAGAATCTTGAGGGAACACATAGCAAATTATTTTTCTGGGCATTGACTTAATTCCTCCACAACTGTATTAAGGCAACAATGCTGTAAGGTCAGCTAATGTAATCTATAGCCGTCACTACCAGTTCATGCAGCTTTCACACTTTTTCTCACCCGAGACCCATTTTCCTATTTGGTCATGTGATATTCCCCATGAAGCCTATTTGAGTGGCCAGTTGATGCTAGACCACAGTAATGGGATTTTCAGCTATTATTTGCAACCTCCTCTAAAACACAAATGCATCTTTCAAGGGCAACTGGCCAGAACAGTATTGGAGCTAATTAACTAGATTTGCTTTCCCTGTCAGTACTTGTAAGATGTCTTTAAAGTGTCTTTCCTGAACCATCTCACCATCAAGGAGGCATTGCATTAGACCTGTAACCCTTGCTGTGTCGCGGTAGTTTTCAGATTAAAAGCAGCAGGAGGTTACTGGTGTCTGACCCATTTTACACTGTGGTATTGGTGGTTTACGAGGACTCTTTATAGCCGTAATTTATTTTATACAGTCAAAAATGCTTATTAAAATGCCCTTTCCCAATACTGCCCCAAAACCTACAGTAACAATCACCGGAAACATTTGGCAAATATTTAATGTAATTATACCCCATTAAGTAGGATTTTTAAGCATTTAAAAAGGGTGTCACGATAGCTCAGTGAGTAGCACGATCGCCTCACAGCAAGAAGGTCGCTGGTTTGAGCCTCAGCTGTGTCAGTTGCCATTTCTGTGTGGAGTTTGCATGTTCTCCCTGTGTCGTTGTGGGTTTCCTGAGTGTCACAAACACACTCAAAGCATTTTCACAGCCCTGGGTTAAAGGAAATAATGTTGTACAGATGTTACTACTTCAATGTGTTCCTTGTACCGCCATTCATGCCGCGGCGACGGCGGTGCTTGATGCGCCAGCAGCATTTGACCGCTGGGTGGCACTTTAACCACAGATATTCAGCTTTGCCTTTTCACAATGCTAAACAGACTGTTCTGTAGGCGTAGCTTACTGTATGTGATGTGATGTGTTCAATTAAAATATAATTTTAATTTAGTTTTTCTGGTAATAGACATGCTCTTACACTATACTATGCTGTAGAAAAGATACATGGTGAGAAGTCAAAAAGCTAATATAAGAATTAAGTTATTAGCCTTCAGTGCCCGATTAAATTGCGTTGGGGTGAAAATAATGTTTTGATTTCTTTGACTATCATGGCAATGTTATAATCTCAAATCTTAAACGTGCGCATATGAAAAACAGCAAAATAATATAGATTATCCTGCCGATAGAGCACATCACCTCACAGTTGTGAACTTGCGATCACCTCAACTTACATTTAATTTTTTTTTTACCTGGTTTATTGTAAACTTATTAAGTGCAAAGAGGATTCGTTTTGGAAAATAGAATTGAAGAAATGAAAGACAACTAAAATGAAAGCACAAACATTCAGTACAAATAATTAGTCTTAAATAAATAAATAAATAAATAAATAAATAAAGCAGTCTTTTAGTCTAAATATAGAGAGATGTAGTGTTTGCTATTTTGATAGAACTAAGACTAGACATGTTCATTTATATTTTTAATTTACGTTTTTATTTACATTTTCGTTGTTGATTATATTTACGATCTCATTTTATGTTTCAATTATAGTACATAATAATAAACGAATAATGAAAATAAATGAATAATGAAAATATTACATAAATTAAGTCTGGCAGGTTTATTTTTAATAATTTAGTTTCAGTTCCGTTTTTTTTGTTTCAAAACGACAATGTTCTGCTTTAAAGTATAACTGTTGTTTTGTTTTGTTTTTTTACTTAATGGCTCAGTATGTTTTGTATTTTATTTTCATATTCAGTCACCTTGCATATGCGTGTGAAATATAATGCCGCATAACCGCGGAAAAAGAAGAAAAGGCTGTCAGTTAAAGCTAATTAATCAAAATAAGCTATATTAAAATACAGCATTTATGTTAATACAGGCAGAGTGTGAACAAACGGCTAAGATATGTGCTTGCCTTGTCCCGCAAGTTTATTTTTAATAATTTAGTTTCAGTACTATTATTTTTTTTCTCAAAACGTCAATAGCACCTTCAATAATCTAAACATTAAAGATGGACCGCAAGATGTGTTGAGTGGCTATATGTGAAGAACAATGGCAAAGCTAAGTGTGATTATTGTAATAAACTAATAAGTTATAAAGCAGAGTCCCGACCAACAGGACTGACTAAGCATATGCGGTTGGCTCATTCTTCACGAATATAGAATTAAAATTATGGCGCGTTAGGTTCATTGTGCATCCTGCAGGTGCAACCAACAAGGGTTGTGCATTTGAGTTTAACTTTTTGAGCGTTATAAGCAGCTCGTTGTTAGTTTTTATTTAAATATCGAGCCGAAACTAAGCAGCGCATTCTCTCCGCCTCCTCGTTTATAACCAGCGGGACACGCCACTGAAGCAGTGGAGGACACTCCGTCGTTCATAATCTTTGCTGATGTGTCGGAGTCGAAAGAATATATCAAAGAGGAATGTTCTTTTGACAGTCCCGATATGTTCAATCTTTTTTTCCCTGTCATTTCTCTTCAGCAAATTATATTTTTAAAGCTGCTTGATTCTTTTAAAACCGAAAGCAGAGCCCGTCAATTGGTGTTTTTTCATAAGATACTCCTCTATCAAGGTTTTATTTTATGAGTATTCTTTAATGTGCTTTTTAATAGTTTTATTTTATTCAAAGCAGCACCTAAAAGCGAATTTATCCTCAAAACGTGGCATGAGAGCGATGCATGTCATGTGTCGCATATTGCCTTTTTTTCTGATCTTTTTGCATAAAGGTTTTAATCAAAAGACAGGTAATTTAATTACTTTCGATGTGCTAAAATATTTGTTAAATAAATGTTATTTCAAAAAAAGCATATGCAATGTGCTCTGACAGGTAAAATCCGATTCTTTCTCTCTTTCAAGTTCAAAGCAAATTTGAATGCCAAAGGATTTTAGATATGCATATACAAGACTATGTAGTATATTAACATCAACAAATTAATAAAATAAGTAGCAAATGAGAAATAAATGACAGACAAGTTGAACAGACATTATCTCTAATTATCAGAATTGCAAGATTAAAACAGCTGAATATAGGCCTAAATAATCTAGAAAGCAACTACTGCGCGCTGATATTTCTTCTTCTTTTTTTCGGAATAACGAACAATTTCAACCGCGGGGAGATACCGACAGCTTGATTTGCAGTATTTTCTAACATGTTAGAAGCGGGCAGCGGACATCAGCTAGACGGGCCGCACAAAAAAAAACATGGCTGCCGGTGGAGAAGCGGCTGTGCCCTCAGCAGCTGATTGAGACGGAGCTGCATATCCCGAGTGCACTAAATACTCCGAGATCCGGGAGAAATTCTACCCGATAATCCAACACATACAAAACAACTTTGAGTCCCTGTCGAACAGAACCCATCTTACTGGGGGAGTGTGTGTGCTGCTGTGTGTTCACCCAACAATACCCGCTCCTGTCTCCAACACACAAATACTGGAACTCTTTATGTGGACTTACTTTTGATAATAGGCTACTATTATTACCTTTATCCTGTTTAATGTTATCAAAAATCTATTTTTATTTTTATTATTATATTTTTATTTTTTATTCTATTTTTATTTTTATTAATCATTTTTTTATTAGCCTATATGTTATTTTCATATTTGTTTGCACTACTGCCCTTTTTGCACTGTCTTGTTTGTGAGACGCGCACTGCTTTGGCAAAACGAATGTACAGTTACTTGTCATGCCAATAAAGCACCTCAAATGTGAAAATAGCCTAGGCAACAAATAACAAATAGTAGTGTAATAATAACAAAAAATGCCCTTTTCATTTTCATACAATAGGCCTATGTGTGGGTTTTGACAATATGTGTTTAATTAAGCTATAAAGATCAGATGAAATGCATAGTGAAATATGAAATAAATGTCTCTTTTGCTGAAAATTTAATTAATCTATATATTTATTATTTTAAAAATCAACTCATTTTTGCCCAGAGAAAGAGGCGCGTGGCACTAGCGGACATGGGGTGCTTTTCCAAAAAAAGACGTACAGTAACTTGCAGCTGAACTATGCACAGTTTGGGGATACAATGAAAAGCCGATTTTCACTATTGACCCTGTTTTTATTCATTGACGGCTTCCCAACGCCGCTTTTCTGTTGCGCGAAAAAAAGCTGCTGCAAATAAGCAAATTTATGACAAAACAATTTTAATAGTTTCATAGTAGTAGCTGGTGTGCTTCATCTGCGTGATTCTGATTTGACATTCTTCCGCTAAACTTGCACTGTGTTGATGTGTAAATGAACTATGTGTTGATGTGTTAATGGGCTATGATCTTTGCTATTGAGTTCTCTTTGCAACTTTCAATTTCGAGGTGGGGGAAGTGGGAAGAGGCAATTCAAATGTACCATCTCTAAAAAAAAGGCCGCTTACGCGGCATTTGTGTTTATTATTACCTTATTTTTATTTTATTATTATTAATTTATTCATTCATTCTTCATTCATTTTCTTTTCGGTTTAGTCCCTTTATTAGTCTGTGATCGCCACAGCGGAATGAACCGTCAACTTATCCAGCATATGTTTTACGCAGTGACCGAGCAAAAAGAGCGCTCTCTTCACAGCTCTGTGGATGCTGCTAGCGGCTTCTTTCTTTTTGTTATTTATTTTGCAGATAATACACCATATGAATACAACAGAAAGACATAACACTTTACAAATTACCTTTTGTAGACTCAAAACAAGTGTCATATCTTGATAAGCCTAAGCCACATTGAAATATAATTTAAAGAATTACATTATCGGATATAATAAAATCGCATTAAATAAATAAACCAATATAAAACAAGCAAAAGCAAGCTATAACAGTTTAGGTAGGCCTATACATAAATAAAACCGTTAAAGCCAAATCAAACTTTTATTTTACAAGATATTTTCTTTTAAAAGATTTTAGATATTTTCTAAAAACAATAAACACCAGAGAAGGTTTAGAATTTATAAAGTATTTGGATATGATGATAATAATCAAATCGTGCAAACAGCATTTTTGGGAACACGTTTCAGGTCTCTCCAGTGCATTTGGGCTGAATGTTTGACTGTGTCTAAATGAGGATGTTATAAAATACATTTTCTACCGAGTTATTAACGGATGCACAATGTCAACAGGGCTGGGTTTGCGTTACGCGCTGCGAGCAATATAGGCCGACAGTGGAAATGCGACATGACTTCGGTCTCGATGCCCATTAACACCTGAAAGACAAGCTTTTGGTTATGAGATGGGGGAAGGGGTATGTCTCCACCCTCAAGTGTTTTCCACAAACATGGTTACACAAAATCCAAAACTCCCGAGGACAGATGGCGTAACCGTAGCAAAACCTATGCGTTTTAAAACCAAACCGCAAATGGGGCCTTATGAAAATGAATGTTTCTATGCACAGCAACTTCTGGACTGAACTATACTTGTTATTTAAAATATCTCTATTACGCTCTAGCATTCGCCAAAACGAATTTGTACATACAAACACCGAACATAGCCTAGCTGAATAGGGTGTTGCCTGCTGAGCCATGACAGCAGCAGACAATTCCGCACGACCATAAAGCCTTTACCCGACAGTTATTTTCTAATATTCACAACGCGAGCCACAACAATAGACATGCCATGCCCATCATCCTTACAGACAACTTCGCTTTAAACTGTATTAAGGTCCCATTTACACTGCACAGCAGTTTTATATAAAACGTTAATGATACATAAAACAGGCTACATTTTGATGGTGAAATAACCTTTTAAACGATGGCTTTTTATTTCAGTATTCAAACATTAAATAACGAATGCATCAAGTGAAATAACGAATATGCAAAAACACATGTATATAAATATAAAGGACTATTATAATTAGCAAAATGCTGCTCTATAGACAAATACTGCTTGACATTTTAGAAAATGTTTTGCGTATACCCAGTACCGAGAACAAACAAACAAAAGCACATGGCTTGTTAATCAATTTAATCAAGCTCTAGCCATGAATAAAATAATAGACTATTTTATTATTTTAATATTTTAGACGACGGGTTAGTAATTATATTATAAATGGTTATGTTCAGATCAATGAAATAATAACTTTAATAATTCTGCTTTGCATTTTTCTATGCATTACTAACATCACCAAACCATACATTTGTTTTATAAGTTAACCAAATATTTGCAGAGATTCAGCGGTTTTTTTTTTCTGACGCGTCAAATTCAAATACAAAACATACTGAGCCATTAAGTAAAAAAACAAAACAAAACAACAGTTATAGCTACTTTAAAGGAGAACATTGACGTTTTGAAAAAAAAAACTGAACTGAAACTAAAGTATTAAAAAAACAAACCTGCTAGACTTAATTTATGTCCTGCGGCAAAAATATTTTTATTATAATCTGCTTAAAATAGGTCAAATTATTTTATTTTTTTCTGCTTTTGATGAAGCTGCATTCAACTTAAGCTCAATGTCGGCAATGTCTTTAAATAAATAATATATCTAGGCCTATTTTCATTATTCATTAATTTTCATTATTCGTTTATTATTATCTATAATTGTTGAGACATAAAATGAGATAGTAAACTATAATCAACAACGAAAATGTAAGTAAAAACAGAAATAAAAACATAAATGAAAATGTCTTGTCTTAGTCCTGTCAAAATAGCAAACACTGAACATCTCTCTATATTTAGGTTAAAAGACTGCTTTATTTATTTATTTATTTATTTATTTATTTATTTATTTATTTATTTAAGACTACTTATTTGTACTGAATGTTTATGCTTTCATTTTAGTTGCAAAAAGATCAGAAATTGATCTCGCACGCGCAGGGAAAAAAGGCAATTATGCCACACATGACTTGCATCGCTCTCATGCCAAGTTTTGAGGATAAATTCGCATTTAGATGCTGCTTGAAATAAAATAAAACTATCAAAAAGCACATTAAAAACTTTAATAAAAAAATTAAAACATTCATAAAGGAGTATCTTATGGAAAAACACTATGGGCCCTGCTTTCGGTTTTAAAAGAATCAAGCAGCTTTAAAAAATATCTAATTTGCTGAAGAGAAATGACACGAAAAAAAAAATAAAATAAAAAGATTAAACATATCGGGACTGTTAAAAGAAAATTCCTCTTTGATATATTCTTTCGACTCCGATACATCAGCTAAGATTATGAATGACGGAGTGTCTCTCCTGCTTCAGCAGCGTGTCCCGCTGGTTAAACGATGAGGCGGAGAGAATGCGCTGCTTAGTGAACCTAACGCGCCATTATTTTAATTCTATATTCGTAAAGAATGAGCCAACCGCATATGCTTAGTCCTGTTGGTCGGGACTCTGCTTTATAACTTAGTTTAAATTTTAAATTAAAAATTTAAATTATATATAACAAGCATCGTATTCTTTCTAATCCTCGCCCAGTTTTAATACAAGTTGTTTTTATATTTGTGGCTGTGAAGTTTATTAAGAATATATATATATAGCCTACTTTATTTTTTTATACTTTAAGTGATCTGCTTGAGGTAGGTCACGTTTATCAATGGTAAGTTTTAGCCTAAGTTTACATCAATAACATAATGTGTATTGTCCTTTACCATACAAAAAAAAAAAAACAAGAAAAAAAAACATTATTATACATAGTTGCCTGTAGCCTAAAGGCCGCAAATGCATTAAAAGGCAAGCGCATATCTTAGCCTTGAGTTTGTTCACACTCTGCCTGTATTAACATAAATGTTGTATTTTAATATAGCTTATTTTGATGAATTAGCTCTAACCTTCGACAGTTTTTTCTTCTTTTTCCGCGGTTATGCGGCATTATATTTCACACACATTTGCAAGGTGACTGAATATGAAGTTAAAATACAAAACATACTGAGCCATAAGTAAAAAAAAACAAAAAAACAAAACAACAGTTATAGCTACTTTAAAGGAGAACATTGACGTTTTGAAAAAAAAAATGAACAGAACTGAAACTAAATTATTAAAAATAAACCTGCAAGACTTAATTTATGTCCTGCGGCAAAAATAATTTTATTATACTTTTAGTGATCTGCTTAAGGTAGGTCAATTTATTTTTCTCAGTGTTTCACGTACTGTACGGCAATGTCTTTAAATAAATAATTTATTTAGGCCTATTTTCATTATTCATTTATTTTCATTATTCGTTTATTATTCGTTTATGTACAATTGTTGAGACATAAATAAGATAGTAAAATATAATCAACAACGAAAATGGAAATAAAAACAGAAATAAAACATAAATGAAAATGTCTTGTCTTAGTCCTATCAAAATAGCAAACACTGAACATCTTTCTATATTTAGGCTGCTTTATTTATTTATTTATTTATTTATTTATTTATTTATTTATTTATTTAAGACTACTTATTTGTACTAAATGTTTGTGCTTTCATTTTAGTTGTCTTTTACTTCTTCAATTCTATTTTCCAAAACGAATCCTCTTTGCACTTAAAAAGTTTACAATAAAGCGTGTTAACAAATTTTAAATGATTAATGAAGGAATTATAATGCTTTGACTTATTGTTTAATATCATTTACAAGCACAGTAGCTGTATGATCTATTTCTGTCCGTTCGCATCCCGTCCCTTTGCGCCCCCTGGCGGCTCATTCACAAACTGCGGTCATACACTAAAAACAGAGCGGCACCTATTTCAAACGGCGGCGGTACCAGCCGCGGCGTTAATAGCCACTTTGAACTCTCACCTACTGTAAATAATTGACACAGAATGATTTTTTTTTTGTTTCACAAGACTGTAATGTATTATCAGGGGCCATGAATATTAATTTTGTTTTGCCTTTATTGGTTTTTGTGATTATTAAATTGCTTGTAGCCACTGACTTGAATCCTCAAGGACAATGATTCTCTTTCAGTCAACATAGGGCTGCGGGCCCTTTTTCAGTCAATATGTGTCTGTGAATATGAAAACGCAATGAGACAGTTACGCAGTTACGATACGCATGCTGATCTTTTGAGTGTCAGACATAAGTAGAGGTGCTCTTGCCAAAAAAATTTGATGAACATTACTTAGATTTGTGTGAGAAAGTGTTGTCAAATACACTTTGATTTTCTCTGTACAACTGAATATATTTCAACAGCAATACTACTATTCTTCATACTAATAGAACTTATTTCAACACTTTATAATATATGTGTATACAAATACCATATATATATATATATATATATATATATATATATATATATATATATATATATATATATATATATATATATATATATAGGGATGCTCATTTCGGTTAATTTTGCTAACCGACAACCACCTCTCGTTAATCGGTTATTAACGGTTAACTGGTCAGATTACTATAAAAAAAAATTAAACAAATTGACGTGTCTATTTTGTGTCTGACGCATTAAATATTGCATTTTAAAATACTGATTTATATGCTAGCATATTAATAACAGAACATAACAACAGAGCATGTTCACGCACCTGCAAGGTTTCCATAGCACAGAGGAACAGAATAAACTAAATAAAATGAATAAGATAAATAGGCCTGCTCTAAATTATTTTCCACTTAAATTATTAATTTATATTACAAAACGAAAACACTGACTGATCCTTTTTAAGAACGGGCATAGGCTGTTTTTTTCAATCATGTTTTTGTCTTCCGTAAAATAAAATAGCAGAGTTCCTCAAATTGCCCCCTCCATGGAAAATATGCATTTATTTAATGCCCCGCTGTTATTATTATATCACACAACATTTTACATTTTTAATAGAAATCATTATTTTAAAGATTATGTCTTGCTACATGGTTTCCTCTCTCTCTCTCTCTCTCTCTCTCTCTCTCTCTCTCTTTCTTTCTTGCGGTTCAAGTGCGCGCGCTGCGTGATGAAGCGACAATAGGCTACTGACAACGCGCGCATATGTTGACTTTTTTGTAAACAGTTTTGTTGTTTAAATAGGATATTGCATTAATGTGCATACCTGCTTTATAAGCTGTAAAATAAAAGGTAAAGCCTATTTGTTGTGTTTATGACGCAGATCCAGGAGGTGATCAGTGACAGCGCTATTTGGCATCAACGTCTCAAACAGCAATATTCTCCTTCCATTTTGCTTCTTTGGGAAATATGTCTGTAGGCAGATTTAGTGCGTTTCTGTAGTGAGTATGTCTCCAACATTTATTAGATTTGCTAGAAATATTTATGATTGTCTCCAATCAGACCTACAGATCGGTATTAATGCGTTCTGAAGTAAAGTGAAACGGCTATGAACTCCAGCAAGATAAAGTGTTTATATGCAGAGCCATATAGCTTTATCTATAAATAAAGTATAATTATGGAAACTGTGTTCATCTTAACTGAAAGCCACGTCGGTTTGCTGGCTTCACGCATCATGCACCTGTCAGTCAGTCGGTCAGCACGTAATCTTAAAGGGTTTAACAAATAGCCTAGCGCACAGCACTATACGGTTACAGAAAAGTTTGCGCTGTCATAATTCACTTACCTTTTAACACGTTTTGGTGCGATTTTAATCCGCTATTAAAAACAACAACAACAACAACTAAATGTTTTGAAAGGGTAATGTAGCTGTGGCGGGATGCATTTTGGTCCTCGCCATGGAAGAATGAATGTAGCGGAAACCATGCTCTTTAAAAGTTCTCTGTAGTTGTCTTGACAACACAAACTGCTGCTCTGGGTTAAGCCGAGTGCAAAACACTTGCGGCTTTTAGTAAACTATTCAAAAGATGCCCCTCTTAAAGCAAAAAGCCCATTCGATCGGCCCCTTATGCAGCCAAACTAAAAATATATAAAACAATATTTTTTAATCGTTTAACTGATAACATTAATCGGTTACAAATGCACCCTTTCGGTTAATGGTTAATCGATTATTTTGAGCATCCCTAGTATATATATATATATATATATATATATATATATATATATATATATATTCTTTTTTGCTAAATAGTTATTTATGAGTTGTTGTTTTAATGGGATATGCAAGGTTTAAATTTTAATATAATTAATAATTAAACATATTTTTTATTATTATTTTACTTAAATTTTAATACATTTTTTTAACAGGAAAACTTCATTAATTTTATTAAAATTGATCAAGTTTGCAATGACAACAAATCTGTTCCTACAAAAAAAACAAACAAACATTGTAATAGCTTGTTTTTATTCTTTAACCGTTTATTGTAACTGATAGGAGTTTTTTTAATACTGTGAAACTTATTATGAAACTAATTCATTTGCATTTGTTCACCAAATATTTATATAAGCTTTTTATTCTGTATATTCGCTATACTGTAAAACAGAGATGCCATTAAAAGTCTTATGTATCTAATAGCCTAAAATGATAAACAATCAGTGCACACATTGTTTGTTTAGTCCAGATTAAAATAAATGTGACCACACCAAATTAAGTTTAAATTAAGTTATTGAGATAAATGAGGGACAGAGCACGCTACATAAAGACCTGCAGAGACAGGCAGAGTCTCAAGCCTGACCCTCTTATGCAAACTGAAGAATTGATATGTGACAAGGAAGAAATGAGAGTGATGTTTTATTAAGAAAGTTTGGGAGGACCACGTTCAGATAATTATCCTTACCTTTTAGTAATCAAATCGATCAAGTGGTTATGTATCCAATGAGCTTGCAGCCACTGCAGCCTCCAAGCTTTAAACTGACGTTGCTCCACATCTCCATTCTCCAACTTTAGATCCAGCTCTCCATGAGCATCAGGTCACAGCAGCAAGCTTGCAGCCAGCCGGAGCTGCACCTGCACCCCAGATCTCTATGCTCCACCGATCCCCTTCACTGTTGTTCTGTCTATTGCAGCACTGTAATCAATCAGGCTGATCGAACAAATTTCAGTATCTTAGTTTTTTCTCCTGCTACTAATAATACATTTTCTCTTCAGTGTTCTCCATCTATAATCACGAGTGTTAATGCAATTAAGAATATTTCACTCTTCAGAATTTATCTTGGAATATTCAGAAACCATGCATCCTTTTCAATGGCCTAAAGCAGTGGTTCCCAAAGAAGGTCCCCTGTATCTATAAAATACTAGTTGCAAAAATAATGTTCCTAGTTTTGACTGTAGCATTTAAACAAAAGAGTGAAAAAACACTTATTTAGTACATATTTATAGATAAAATATTGATTTACCATTAATTGGACAGTTCAAGATTTGACCCACTCTGCCTACAAAGCTCCCAACTTTGTACTGGTGTGCACTAAATTTCACAGTGATAGACAGGACAGGGCAAAGACTGATTCATTTGTTTTGTAAAACAAAACAAAAGCATACATGTCACAGTCCAGAAGAATGACAGACCCAAAACCACCACCGCAAAACATATCATAGTAAGTACATAGATGGAGTGACATTTATCAGAGTAAAAGTAAAATGACTTGTAAAGCAAAATATGGATGAGCAGATTAGTCACTGCATCCTGCACAATAAAGCACTCAGTGACTGTTTACATGGACTTCAGTAATGGCATTATTGTCTTATCTGAATAAGACTATAATATGATTAAGGTGTTTACATGACTTAAGTTTTGAATGTTCCTTTCATGATCCCGTTTTACATGGTACAGCACAAAATACGATTGACGTCACTGCGTCACCAAAGAGAGGGTTTGAGATAGTCGCAAATAAGGGTATTACTGACTGCACCGGCGGAGAACATTCTACATGCTCATACCTAAATGAATAAGATAATGCTGTTACAAAAAACAGTTTAAACAATTGTAGTTTGCTCTCTTGACCAGGAATTTACAATTCATTTAATTCTGCAATTCAATCCTACAAATGTTACAGGGCCTCACCATATAGGTATTTTAGACCTAGCTCATCCTATAAACAAGTAGTAATTGTCCAAGTTTCAGGGACCCAAATCGTGATCTTAGAATTATAAGGTTCTATCTGACATTTTTTGTCAAAATTGAGTTATTGACATATTCTTATTATTTGACAACTTATTTGGGATTTAAAAAAAATTTTTTTTATAAGTTTACATTTTAGGACTTTTTATTTAAAATAACAAATGTTACACACATACAGCTTGCTATATGGAATGCAAAAAAACTTTAAAGCTCAATATCTCAAAATCATTCAGAACGCAGATAGAACTTTATAATTCCAAGGTGACAAAATGCCAACCAAGCAAATGTTTTTTTAGTTTTGAAGATTAAATCAGTACTTTGAGCAGCTGTCCTCTGCTTAATTTGTTTTTATGGCAGTCCTTACCCTTACAAAAGAAAATAACTGCAGTAAAATAAAGTAAAACTGCAGTGCAACAGCAATATGGAAATATAACTGCAGTAAAATTACGTACAATTAAAAAATTGCAATACAATAAAGTGTAAACATAGTTCAAATACAGTACAAAAGAGTAAACTGGAGTAAAAACAAGTAAACTCTGTCTTTACTGCACTTGTGCTGCTGTAGTCTAATATGCCAATGCTGTGGTAACTGCACTGCACTTGTGTTCCAAGTTTGCTCTTCAGCATCTTCCAAAAGTAGGGATGTTATTCAGGCATGTTTTTTTGGATTCAAGTAATTTTCTAATTAAAATTTGAAGAGTTTATTTGCAAAAAATGAATAAAAAAAACTACAGTACAATGAAGTTCACCAGCAGAAAACATTTGCAGTACAACTGAAGTAACATTAAATAAACTGAGAGGGGCAATAGTGATATGTTATAGAATGTATTTCACTTGATTACATAAGTATTAAAAGTGCTCTTTAGTTTATTATTTATTGCAGTATTGTAGTTACTTATACTTCTGAAAAGTGCAATACAATACATTCTAGTAGTACTTCAGCAATTCAAATGAAGTACTGAAACCTCTTGGTTGGAAACCATTGTTCAATTGAACAATGGTTGGAAACCATTGTTCACCGAGCAGGAAAAGTGGTAGTTGCACTGCAGTTGTATTGTAGAAGTACTTCGATTGTTTTACGATAGTAGTATAGCAGTTGTACCGTAGTGGTACTTTAATTCTATTGCAGTAGAGTACAGCTATTTGTACTGTAGTGCTTTAGTTGTATTACAGTAATATTGCAATATACTTAAGGCCCAATCCCAATTCTATTTTTGTACTCCTACCCCTTTCCCTTTCCCCTTCCTCTTGGCCCTTAAAACCAAGGGTGAAAAGGAAAGTCTTCAAAATTTACCCCTAAGAATTGGGACAGCACTACAAAATTACTCACGAAATTTAGCGTTTTTTTATTTTAACATTTCTTTTTTAAAAGCATGATGGTAAAACATGTACACGGATATGAATATATTAAAACATGTGCTTGTTTGTTGTAAAAATTTGTAATAATGACAAAAAAATATTAATTTGTTGATCTCCTTACTTCTTTAAATTTAAAATTATGATTGGGCCTATATAACACAGTTTTTTTTCGTGTACAAAAACTGCACTTCAGAATTTACCTAAAACTGCAGTTTTCCTTTAAAAAACTGCTGTATTCTTAAAGAAACTGCAGTAAGTTTTTGTAAGGGTCAGGTATAGCCTCCTGGAGACTGGTGAATATAAGCTCCAGGGCTCTGGTCAAGGCTTCCAGCCACCCGGGCTGTCTCATTTCAGGCATGCTTCACAGACTCCTACAGGACTTAACAGCTGCCTGAGACATTGATGTCAACTGACTGCAGAGAGGTTGATGTGGCCACAAAAGAAGTGCTTTACTAGCTGCACCAGCAGAACACATTCTGGTTGCCCAGACAGTTGTGACCATCATTCAAGGACAAGAAACCACTGGTTCTAAACACATGGATGTACAGGTGTTACAGGAAAATGATGGCATCTGGCTGTTTTGCTGTTTTAGAGGAACTGCTCTTTTAGAGTGAAATCCAATGAGACTAAATCTTACCACCAAGATCACAGAACCATTTGCATTCAGTATTCAGACACCATACCTTGCAATCAAGCAAACATTTGAGAGAGATCTGCACATGGTCCCACTTGCATAACCATATGCAGGGAGTGGTCCTCTTGCTAATTCATATAACCCCCTTTTCAGTAAACGTTGTGTGATTGGTCTCCTAAGCACAATCTTCCAATCTGTTGGTTTATATGATGTAACTCAGGGGTCTCAAACTCCACAGCCCAGTGGAGTGTATTTGAAACTTTGTTTCAACACATTTACCTGTAGGTTTCAAACAAGCCTGAAGGATTAAATTAGTTTAATCAGGTTTGTTTAATTAGTGTTATAGCTAAACTGTGCACAGCTGTGAATCTGTGAGTCTGCATGCATACTGCAGTTTTCATTTCAATAAACAGCAAAGCCTTCCGAGTGAGCTGAAGGTCCGTTCTAAATGAATGGTGAAAATAAAAAGGGATATCAGAGCTTAGTTTTAGCTAAGTTAAGGGAAATGGAACTAGTTAGCTAACGTTTTCTTTCCCAAACACATGTTTTAAAAGCCATTTATCAAACTTGAATGATCTTCACGGCTGCTTCGGCTCCAGTGTCCGTGTATCTGTGTTTGCACTGGGTGAAGAGCAGTAAACTGATGAGCACTGGTGCATACTATGGTAAATCAGCGCTGATTATGAATGCGCTCAGCAGCGCTTAAATGTTAGCGGGAAATGGACGTTTTTAAAACTTCAGTAATTCAGTACAACACTATTAAGACAACAGAGTACTGCAGTGTTTTATTATTACATAGGCTGAAGCAGGAAAGCGTTTAACTGGTGCCATGAACTGAAGCCTAGGAGGACACTAGAGCATATTACTCTTAAAGAGATTGGGACATTGTTTGATGCTAAATTGTTTAAATTAAACTTACTGAATGATAATAAAGTGATGTTTACACCATTTCTGCATATTGAAATCACAGCAACAGCTAGAGGTTTATAGTGAACAGCATGTTCATGCAATGTTTACAGTGCTGGTCTTATACTTCCTACTTTCTATACTATAAATAAATATATATATATATATATATATATATATATATATATATATATATATATATATATATATATATATATATATATATATATATATATATATACACACACACACACACACACACACACACACACACACACATATACATTGTAGTCCAGATCGGAAGGTAATGTCCGATTCCAGTAGAGTCTGAAACAGGGTAATTGGGCTCGATTTCCGATCATGTGCTCTGACCTGGACATCCATAATTCGAGCAATTCAAAAGTGGGTGTATCCTCTGCTGGGTGTGGCCACCCTAAATATCTTTGCATTTAAACTGTTATCTTCAGTAAAAGCCTCAATGTAATTCCAAACTAAAATTATTGGGTGCATACAACCATACACACCATTACATAAATACATTCAGTATAAAATTCTTCATCCTTATAAATGCAGCCAATGTGACCTATTGTTCTCAAAGTTTACAGGACTCTGAGACACTGGCCTTTGGATTTGATCTTTTCTCAGATTGTAAACAACCTGTCAGAACACAGAAAAACAGATCACTCAATACAAGTTTGTCCTTGTTGTGTACACTGAATAATTCAGTGTGAGGCCAATTGGAGAGTTTTACAGCAACTTGCAATCCTCTATGGACCACATGCAGGATAAATGAAGGGAAACAATTTTTCATTCAGTTGTACACCCTGAAACCAATGTACTGGAAAACTAAAGTTTTGTGTTTGTTTTTAAAATATTGGAGCAGCTTGCCATGAAATAATTGCTTTACAGACACCTTTAAGAGAAACTCTAGCAGACTGTAATTTAACATTGATGGATCAATGACTTTTTATCCATAATTATCTTTATATGAGAGCAATTATTTGTCTTCAGAGACATGTCACTAATTTTGGTAGTGTTGTATTCAAGTTCATTTAAACTATAAAAGTATTACAAAGGCAGGGTAAGAATTAGTTAACACCAGACCATTCATTCATTTTCTTATCGGCTTAGTCCCTTTATTAATCCAGGGTCACCACAGTAGAATAAACCACCAACTTATCCAGCACGTTTTTTTTACACAGCGGATGCCCTTCCAGCCGCAACCCATCTCTGGATAACATCCACACATGCTCATTCACACACACTACGTACAATTTAGCCTACCCAATTCACCTGTACCGCATGTCTTTGGACTGTGGGGGAAACCAGAGCACACGGAGCAAACCCACGCAAACGTAGGGAGAACATGCAAACTCCACACAGAAACACCAACTGAGCCGAGGATCGAACCAGGGACCTTCTTGCTGTGAGGCGACAGCACTACCTACTGCGCCACTGCTTCGCCAACACCAGCCTGCGACCCCTAATATTACAACACCAGTAACTCGCAACCCCCTCTATCCTCAGAGGTGGTTATAAGCATACAAATATTGCACACAATGGTGCACATACACTTATAGGAACTATATAAACAAGCTTATTGACGAAACAAAAAAGAGCAACAGTCCATTTTTATAATCAATATTAATTTGTTTATTTAAAAAATATCTCACTTAATGAGAATAGTGAGCACAATGTTTACAGCACAGGACTATTCTTGGTTTATTTAGAGACTTGGAGTCATTTGGAAATCGTCCTCCTTGTTCAGTCAGGCCCTTTTTTAATGTGTGTAAGTTCCATAAAGTTTAACATTGTACCGTAAAATCAATCTGCTGCAATTTACGCTATTGCTGTGATGTTAATCTAGCATAATAATCCCAGGGGTCACAATCCAATGAAAAGAAAATTGAAAGGCTGATGACTTTTTATTTCCATGTTTTTTTTTTTAAACATAACTATTAAATATGAATTATATATTAAATATATTCTTAGTTAAAATAATTAGCCCTAGTTTTTCTATTCTGCAGGTTATGGACAAAATATCATAGTTCTAATAGTTTTATAAAATATAATCACTAAATAAATCACCAAGCAACCCCCCTTCAGTGTCTCGCAACCCCCAAGGGGGTCCCGACGCCCACTTTGATAACCACTGATCTACAGCAGAATTGTCTTACCTGGAGGTTTAATACAATCCTGAAAGACTCAGTTAGTTTGATCAGGTGCTTAGAATTAAAACTAAACTGTGCAGAGATGCGACCCTCCAGCAATTGATGCACAATCTGCATACTTATACTATACTCTAAAAGTGTGAAGGAAAAATAAATACTTTTGAGTGTGTAACAGACGTATGCAAGCTTTTGGACATACTTCGTCCTCATTAACAGATTGTTGTGTTGCATGTTAGATCCGTTACCCCGATCTGTTCTGGGACCTTGCAATTTACAAATTAACGACTGAATGTAACATAAAATTCCAGTTGGCTAGATTTTAATTAACAGTCATACAAAAACATCTTCCTCATCCAAAACCATCCTCATCCAAAACCTCTCTACTTGACAGTTGGTTTCTCGTGTCTGTTATGTTTGTTGCTTATTTACACTTTTCACCTGTGTTTGTAGTTCTAATCGAATGCTCAATCTATTGTGGTCAATATTATCGGTGAGAATATGGACGCTTCTACACAAAATTTCTACCAGAAATAGTACACCATCCAGTAACCTTTTGCATACTCTTATCATACTATCAATTGATATATACTAATTCTATTTTCAAATACTATTTAGGACAGAAACTATGAGAATTGGGACACAGCATTTTACACCTAAGAATTCTAAAGCAATAGCATTCTGCATCAAAAACATGGACAGAGGAAACGCTTTCAGAGCCACTCTCTTGCTCTCTCTCACAAATCTTAATAATGATAAGAGCTGTGAATGTTCACTGTTGTGCAAAGGCAAAAGGTTTGTTTTTAGACAACAATGAGTTGATATTTTTGGAATATTAAGGATCGCTTTTATCACATGGGTGTGTATTTTGAGCCAATATAGTTGTTTTTTATAATCACCAATTTTTAATATCCAAACTACTGTATAATTAATTTGACTGCAGAACAAAATGCCTTTTTTCTACTGTATATCTGGATCATGATTAAGTTGTCTTTATTGCAATCAATTTGTGTCATAGTTTTTATATGAAGACAAAATCAAACCAAATTTGTCAATTTTCAATTTAAAATACATAAAACAAACAAAGCCAATAATAGACATGACAGTCTCAAGGTCGAGAGACAATTCCTGATTACAACACTGCATAAGCTTCTTTAAAAGTTTTAATTGAATATTTGCAAAAGTAAAACACACAGAGACAAAAAAAAATTATTTAAACAGTAATATAAAATATATTTTAGACTGTTCCAATAGGGTGACAAGGTGACTTAGTGGTTAGCACTGTCACCTCAAAGCAAGAAGGTCACTGCTTCAAGACCCAGTTGGGTCAGTTGGCAT
This sequence comes from Danio rerio, assembly GCF_052040795.2. Lineage (NCBI taxonomy): Eukaryota > Metazoa > Chordata > Actinopteri > Cypriniformes > Danionidae > Danio > Danio rerio. The sequence goes on from NC_141025.1 coordinate 47,303,889, forward strand.
TTCTGTGTAGAGTTTGAATATTCTCTTTGTGTGGGTTTCTGGTGGGTGCTCGGCTTTCCCCCACAATCCAAAGACATGCGGTATGAATAAATTGAATAAAGTAAATTGGCAGTAGTGCATGAGTGTGAATGGGTGTGTATGGATGTTTCCCACTATTGTGCAGCAGCTGGAGGGGCATCTGCTGTGTAAAACATAAACTGGATAAGTTGGCAGTTCATTCCACTGTAGGGTCCCCTGATGAATAAAGGGGCTAAGGCAAAGCAAAATGAATGAATGAGATTTTTCCAACTGTTTGTTTGAGCGTTGTATTTATTTGGTTGTCTCACATGGTGCATTAAACTGCAGTTTGTATACCAATTTGCAAGAGTTGTTCAAGGAATTTTAATAAAATGTGTTTTATTAATATGAGAATAGGCAAGTGTAACAAACAACTATTAAAGGGTGAAGTGCATACAATAAAATAATGAAATTGATTATATAAGCTAAATTTTCCATAGTGTATGTGTGTGAATGAGAGTGTTTGGGTGTTTCCCAGTGATGGGTTGCAGCTGGAAGGGCATCCGCAGCATAAAATGTATGCTTGATAAGTTGGCGGTTCATTCCGTTGTGTTGACCCTTGATTAATAAAGGGACTAAGCCAAGAAAAAAATTAATGAATGAACTGATTATGTTAGATGTTGTAATGACTTGCTTGTTTTCTTATGTAAACATAACAAATATTCGAGGAATCTTTTGATATTATTGACATTAGCTATAGAAAATCTAATGCAAATTAGAGTACAACATACTGTACCAAAATAGACTATGACAGGACAGCGGTTTATTCCTTTAATAGTCTTGAACATAAAATACTGAGGATCCAAGCTAACACCATGAAAGACCCAAGGAACACACATAAAACTGAATCCTTGGAGGTGAGAGATCTGAAGTCTTGTGCAGAGCAGTTCAGATAGTCTGGAACATGCAGACTTAGATAGGAGAGGTTGAAATATGTGAATGGATATAGTGTAGATTTGCCTCTTTTTGTGTCCATTTTTGTGATGGAATTTTCTGTGAGATTTTCTTATGTCTTTCAGTCCTAAAAAACCTAAATCAAAAGGTAGCATCTTAAATAAAGACAAATGGTCATGTTTATTGGGAAATGAAATCCAATTTCTAAGTAAACCTTATAGTATTTTTTACAGTGGTTGATACTTGTTTTACCATTGATCATAACACACACATAAAAACTGAGACACTTGTGTAAGTATCTGTGTGCGTGTTCAGGAGAAAAAAAAGGTTTTATATAATGCTTGTCTTAATAAGACCATGAATTTTAAAGTACTTTACATATTTAAACCTCCTAGCTTTTAACCCTCTTCATTGATTAAATTAGCATACATACATTACATTTAAATGCAGCAGAGCAGTGTTAAGACCAGAGACAATTGAGCCGCTTATAGCGTCATAACTGATCTACTGAGACTTTCTATACAGCCATCTCTAGGGTTTAGAGAATAGAGTCAGAAAACTACACAGCATGTGTCGTTTTTAAGTTACTTAAGATAATGTATGTAATATAATAATATATAGAAGCACAACTTCACTCACATCTGCTTACTAATAACATCTATGAGCACTTTCAATCTGGGTTTCGCCCTAAACAAAGCACAGAAACAGCCCTCACTAAGGTTGTAAATGATCTTCTTTTAGCTGCTGATTCTGGTTACCTGTCCATACTTATTCTTTTAGATATTACTGTGGCTTTCGATACTATTAGTCATTCACTATTATTGGAACGACTGGCTTCTATAGGAATAGCTGACAACGCATTTTACTTGTTCTCTTCCTATTTAAGTGACAGAAAACAGTTTGTGCAGATAAAGAATAGACGCTCCGATCCTGTTTCAGTCCTTCATGGTGTTCCTCAAGGGTCAGTATTGGGGCCACTTTTATTTATTATTTATATCCTACCTTTAGGTAATATATTTCGTTCTTTTGGCATACATTTTCATTTTTATGCAGACGATACACAAGTTTATATCTCCACAAAACCAACAACATCACACCCCTCCTTCTGACCTTACCAAATGTCTAAATGAGATTAATACATGGATGACTAATAATTTCTTAAAGTTAAATGCCAGTAAAACCGAAGCCTTTTTGGTTGGCTCAAAATCTGTTTTATCCAAAGCTCAATCTTTTACCCTGTTTGTTGATAACTCCCCAGTCAATTTCTCAACCCACGTGAAAAGTCTTGGGGTTATACTGGATGGCATGCTCTCATTTAGTTCTCAAATTAGTAATATCTCACGTTCTGCCTTTTTTCATTTGCGTAACATTGCAAGACTTCGCCCTTCACTATCTCAACAAAGTACTGAAGTGCTTGTTCATGCTTTGGTTACATCACGGATTGATTACTGTAACTCGCTTCTCTCTGGTATTCCTGATAAACAACTTCATAGACTACAGTTGCTCGCGTACTTCTGATCACATAACTCCAATTCTCTTTCACCTGCATTGGCTTCCTGTTCACTATCGTATACAATACAAAATCCTCCTCTTAACATACAAAGCTCTTCATAACCTGGCCCCTCACTATCTTTCTGATCTTCAATTGTACACTCCTTCACGCTCACTGAGATCATCTTCTGCTGAACTGTTATCTGTCCCACACTTTAAGATGAAGTCATTTGGAGGCAGGGCTTTTAGTTGTACAGCACCAAAGTTATGGAATTACCTGCCTTTGCACATTAGCCAGATGGACTCTATTTCCAATTTTAAATCTCAGATAAAGACGTTTTTGTTTAGGATAGCTTTTAATGATTTGCTGGTTTAATTTTATGCTGATTGTCATTTTTACTGCTTGTATTTTTATGATGTACTTGTAATCTGCTGTAAGGTGTCCTTGAGTGCTTTGAAAGGCGCCTAAAAATAAAAGGTATTATTAATATTATTATATTACTTTTAAAAGTAACTTAACCCAACACTGCTGGTGACACTCATGTCAGCTGCATGAGAACAGCAATGTGAAAGTCCACACAGACTCAGTAAAAAATGGATAAGAGACAATTTGAAAAAAAAAAAAAAAAAGTTGTCTTTTCTAATCTTGGTTTCTGTTGCAACATTCAACTAGTACTGTCAGAGTTTGGTGTAAACAACATAAAAGCATGGATCCATCCTGCCTCGTATTAGTGGCTCAGTGGTGATGTACTAGTGTGAGGGATATTTTCCTGACACACTTTTGACCTATTAGTACCAAATGAGCATCATTTTAAGTGCCACAGCTTTCCCTTCTTACTGACCATGTCCATCCATTTATGACCACATTTTAAGGTGGATACTTTTAGCAGAATATCACACCATGTGATGTGAGATTTTCTGCTTGTCTGTCTGTACAATTAGACTATAATCTGGCAGATTTTTAAAAAGAAATACAACCATACATTTTTAATGATGATGGTGTGGTATATTGACTTGTTTTGTATGGAATAGACAATGGGGCATGATTAGAATGGGGTTAGGCATAGCAAGTCATGAAAGCAAGATGGTATTAGCAGGTTGTGAAAATATTTGTTTACCAAATGTCAAAGGATACTTTAAAGTTTTGGGTACACAATTTGTATTCCAATGAGGGTCATGTAAAACGCATAATGTTTTCTTTGAGAAATGTTCTCTCTATTTCTCCTTCTCTTTCTGCCAATAATTAACCAGTTTTAGTATAGGAACTGTCTTTTTTGTATTGATTATCATTTGTATAACTACAGTATATGCACTATAAACTGTAAAGGGCTTGACATGAACTTTTTTGATCACCAGACTACAGTGGCCGAGAGAGCTTAACATGCTGCAATTTAAGAAAGCACATGCAATTAAAAAAACACCAGCAACTAAAGAAACAATCTTCATCAATTTGACAGCACACGTGTTGCAAATTGGTCACAGCACAAACAACTTAAGAGACACGCTGCAAATCGGTCCAACACTAGCAGATATCCACACAACAGAAATGTTTCTAGAGGACCCAAAATTATGACAGACCCTGCTGAGATATGGATGTGTTTTTATGCTGTGACTGTTGCTCAGTGAAGTGATTGGTGGTCTTTGAAAGGAGAATTGTTTTTCGTTTATTTTAATATCCTGATTACACAACATAATAAACCCACAATGATACATTAAATTAGATTAGATTCAACTTTATTGTCATTACACATGTACAAGTACAATGCAACAAAGTGTGGTTTATTCATAAACTAATTTTGAGAGGATCACGTGCTTATAATCAACACGGCTGGCACCTTTTTAGCTCCGTAATCAGCCCTATTAGATTATTACGGAAGCATTATAAATAACCTGAGTTTTCCACTCCAGTTATCTTCGTCTTGAAGCTCCCCCCCTTTCCACCCCTACATCCTCCCACTTTTTCTGATCGGGTGACACGGTGGCCCAGTGGCTAGCACTGTTGCCTCACAGCAAGAACACCGCTAGTCCAACCCATCGGGCTGGTTGGTGTTTCTGTGTGGAGTTTGCATGTTCTCCCCATGTTCGCGTGGGTTTTCCCCGGGTTCCCCAGTTTCCTCCCACCGTCCAAAAACATAAACCATAGCCAATCGACTAAAACAAATTGAGTTTAAACTGAGTTTACACTTCTCACGGTGACAAGCAGGGGAGTTCTCGAGACCTACCTGACCTCGAATTCCCCTCTCGCCCTTCTAACGGGAGGGAGCCCCGGGCTCGAGGATATTATGAGCTCAGGGCTCTCTCCCGGGACAGCATGTCAAATACGCTTTATTGATTATCAGCTAAGTGTGAACTCTTGAAATGCAGTTTAGGTCTAACCAGCAGTGCAATAGCAGCAATTGCAGGGGCAGAGCAGTCAATGAGGGGCAGAGTTCAAGAGGGAGACAGCTCTGGGGAAAAAGCTCTTCCTCGGTCTGCTGGTTTTTGTACGGGGTAGCCTGAAGCACCTGCCGGATCTAAACCAAAAGTGGCTCACACATGTAAATGCAAATGTGGCCCAGTTATCTTAAGACAAATGTGGGCCACTTTTGGCAAATATTTGGCACAGTAAGCTCTGGCTAATGTTAATTTGAGCCTATAGTGGCTCAGATATGATTTGTCATATGTGGCCCAGTTATCCTAAAACATATGCCACTTTTGGCAAATATTTGGCACCTTTAGCTCTGGCTTATGTGGCTGTGAGCCTAAAGCGGCCCAGAGAAGATATAGCAAACATGGCCCAGTTATCTTAAAACATACATAGACCACATAGACTAAAGTCACCATCTTGGAGAAAAGTGTTTGCTTTAGTTAGGCTCATAGCCCTGAACCTCTTAGTATAAATTTTCTTTTGGGCTGCTGTAACTTTTTAAAGCAAGTAAAAAAAAAATACAACAATAAAATTAAGTGAGACACAACCTGTGATTAAATAATACAATATACTGATAATAACCAATGTTTTAATTCATTATTATAAGTAACATAATACCATGCTTGCACATGCCACAGAATTTTGAAGAATTATAAGCTATAAAAATTCTATGGTTCAACTTCTGCATACAGAGACATCAATAATCAGTGTATGAACCTCAACAACGGTGACAATTAACAAAATGAACAAAACTCACAAACATCACAAAAAGGAGACTAAAAGTGACGAAATCAACAACATCAACATAAACAGCAGAATCAACAGCAAGCAATAAAAACTGGAGCATCAGTAAGCTATAGAATGTATTCATAATGCAATGCATGCTGGGATTTTTGTACTTTGCCACACCCAAGTGTAAGGTTTAGGCCAGATCTGGGCCAGAATAAAAGCAGAATGTGGTCCAGAATAGGCTCAGTTCTGGTTCATTTGGTTGAATTCTGGCTGACATGTGAAATGTCTTTGGCTTAATTGTGGCCCACATATGGCAAACAGGAGTGGACCGCCCTATTGCCATCATTTCATGCGCTATGTGGGCTGGATTTAAGTGTCTGGTGTGGGCCGGATTTGAGCCACATGAATTTTGCTGCCTGGGACTATACATAGATGGTAAGTTAATATCCTATTAAAGCAATGTTATTGTAAAGGAAGATAATTCAACAATATATAAAAAACTAAAAAAAAAAATAGTATGCAAATTAAAGCATACAGTGTGGGATAATGAAAGTATGATCACGTGCACACAGTTAACGTTTGCCCCATTAATAATCTGTTCAAAGTATGATCAAAAGTGAAAGAAGCAACTGCTGCTGCTTACAAAAAGACATTTTTTTAAAGAATCTGAAGCTTTTGAAAGCAGCAGGACTGTGTGCACCAGTCCAACTTTGTCCAGTCTAATTGAAAGAACTGATCACACAAGTGCATTTGCAGACACGTTTGCTTAGCGCAAGGAAACAGCAGTGCTCAAGCTTTATAAACTCTTGCGCACATCACATCAGCCGTGCGCGCAAAACTGAATCCCTTGTTGGTGAGAAAGCCTCAAAAAAGCCTCTGCCTCACTGTTCGAAAGATCATCCTCTCATTGGGTATTTACCTGCTTTCTTTTGCTAGCGTGAACAGTTATTTTGCCAATGGTGCTGCTTCTTGATGAACTATAATTCAAAAATTATTTTCAACCAGCCAAAGTGGTTCTCTAAACTGCCATAGCTGAAATTTACCTGCATTTGGCAGGTGTGTAGCCCATGATATAATCCAACAATACATTTCTGATGATGAAGGTATGGTAATATTGCCTTGTTTTGTATGGAATAGACAATAGGGCATGATAAGCAAGGGGTTAGGCTTTGCAAGTCATGAAAACAAGATGTTATTAGCAAGTTGTGAAAATATTTGTGTGTCAAATGACCAACACAATTTTTATCCCAATGTGGGATATGCAAAACGCAAAATGTTTTCCTTGAGTTATGTTCTATCTTTCTCTTTCTCTCTCTCTGGCAAAAATTAACCAGTTTTAGTATAGTCATTGTAGTATCATTTGTATAACTACAGTATAAGCACTATATAGATACATCCTTGATTGCTGGTGTTCATGTAAATGTACTCACTGTGACCCAAAGGGAAAAGGGGTTAACAGAACTCTAAGACAACTGGAGGATTAACCCATAAATTACAGTAGCACTGTGTGAGGAACTGACCAAAATGTGATATATGCACATGGAAATTCTCCTTCTGCCTTCATTGTGCAGAAATCCAAAAGCTGTTCTGCTATAAATAACCCTTTTTATGTAAGAAAGACTATCATTATGACTTCAAAAGACATGAGGGAGAGTAAATGATGATCGAATTATGTCTTGTCTCTGGAGCAATTTTTTTTTTTCTTTTGCAGTCATTTGTCAAAAACAATAATGTTCCTCTTGATAACAGTATTAAATCTGTAATGGTTGTTGCCTCTGATTTAGTCCTCTCAGTGAAGCTTCAAAGATGAGATAATAGGAAAGAATGAGAATCAGATTATTGTGTCTTTTCTGAACCATGCTTTTGGTCATCAGTAACATAATATTCCTCATGCTCTAATTAGAAACATTCGTTAGAAGACGATGTCTCATTACTCCAGTTTTTTATTATTTTGTGTGTACACGTGATATTTTTTGCACTCAGTTACTCTCTCCTTTAATTCTCCAACCAATTACTCTGACATGGTTTTAATGTTCCCATGAGAGATCAATAGAGCAGCCTACAGAGGAAGCGGCTGATTGATGTCATGGCCGCTCAGTCCTGCAGCTATTCTGCAGAACAAACAGTCCAAGTCCAAGGCCAAGATTTCATTGCGCTGGTCTCTTTGTTGTCTAAATGACCACGTCCAGAACCCTAACAGGCTTTGAGACTCTGCAACCAACCGGGACAAAAGCAGGAGATAAGCCCGTTTATGCTGGATTTCGACTATGGAAAGGGAATTTCAGAGGTAGAATATAGTGCACACTTCAGATTTAATGTGGACAAAACACTTAATGTGGACAAGAAAAAGTACAATCAGTTCTCAAAACCAAAAGGAAAACATTTTAGAAGATTCATTCATTCATTTTCTTTTCGGGTTAGTCCCTTGATTAATTTGGGGTCGCCACAGCTGAATAAACCACCAACTTATCCAGCTCATGTTTTACGCAGCAGATGCCCTTCCAGCTGCAACCTATCATACACACACATACACTACAGACAATTTAGCCTACCCAATTCAACTGTACCACATGTCTTTAGACTTGTGGGGGAAACCGGTGCACCCGGAGGAAACCCACATGAACTAGGGGAGAACATGCAAATTCCACACAGAAACACCAGCTGACCCACTTGAACTGCTTGAACTTGCTTTGAGGCAAACATGCTACCCACTGTGCCAATGTACAGCCCTCATTTAGAAGATTAGTTTACTCCAAAAAATGCACAGACAGCGGTTTTAACCTTGTTTCAATCTGAACCCATAATATTTATTTATATATTTATTCTTATCTTTGGAACTTAAAGGAATACATTTTAATGAAACCTGGAGGATTTCCGAGACTCCACTAAAATGTTATGAAAAATAATGGAAATGCACTGTGTGAGCCAAAAATAAACACGTCTTGAATAAATATCTAGATGTCCGCCAAGAAATCAGACACACATTCACAAGAGAATCATGCCAAATGTATGTTAGTGACTTAAATTAGTAATGCCCTCAAATGCGCAAGGAGTGCATTACTGACTCAAGTCACTAACATGCTACTATGTTACACTTTTTATTGAGGTTATTTCAAGCTGTTAATACACGCACTTGCATCCAATAAATGAATCAATGTCTAATCTATTAAATATTATATATATAATATATTAAAATATATAATATTTTAATGTAAAATAATAAGTTTGCTTCTAGGAGCTTGCTGAATTCAAACAGTGATAGGTTACCACTTGTGCAGTCTATTTATTTTCATTTTTGTAATTTCCTTTCTCATGATTATTCCACAGTCCAAAGTGGTAAGTGGTATTATAATAAAGTGGAAGCAATTGGGTACAACAGAAACTCAACCAGTGCATGCAGAGGTGCACAGTATGCAGAAGCCAGCAACTTTCCTCAGAGTCCCCCAAGCTTTATGTGGCCTTCAGATTACCTCAAGAACAGTGTTTAGACAACTTGATGAAATGGGTTTCCTTGGTCGTGCAGCTGCATCCAAGCCTTACATCAGCAATTAAGACACGAATAAGCAAGTTTGACTGAGCTTGACTGAGAATTGACTGAGAACTGTCAGAAATTTCCAGAAACTTTTAAACCAAGCTAAATTGTCTGTAGTGTGTGTGAATGTTACGTAGTGTGTGTGTGTGTGTGTGTGTGTGTGTGTGTGTGTGTGTGTGTGTGTGTGTGTGTGTGTGTGTGTGTGTGTGTGTGTGTGTGTGTGTGTTTGTGTGTGTATGAATGAGAGTGTATGGGTGTTTCCCAGTGATGGCATATATATATATATATATATATATATATATATATATATATATATATATATATATATATATATATATATATATATATATATATTAATTAATTTATTTATTTTAACGATCCAAAAGTCTTATATATATATATATATATATATATATATATATATATATATATATATATATATATACGGTTTTAGTAATAACAAAATGTGACTGCGTTACTGGAAGTGTATAACGATTAAAGTGTCTTGAAAATGCAATTTTCAGATTTTAAAGGTACCCTCACATTTTATTACTTTTATTACCACTTTTACATTTATTGTTCCTGTTGATGTTCCCATTTTCATTTTAATTATTTAGTCTGTCAGACCAGGAACACAGCAAACTTTATAGCCTTTTATCAAGCTATATAGCCTTAATAGCATGATTCTTATAATAGACAATACAACATTTTTTTTTCAGTGTCACGCAAGTTGGGGAAATACCTTCAGAGATAGAGACATTTTATTGACATTTATTATGTCTGTGTGCCAATTACGTATTTAATAATTATTTAAGCTTTTCAAATGGAACTATTACAATTTTTTCAAGATACAAATGAGGGAAAAAAAGGTTATTGAAATCTAGCTTTTAATTTCAACATTCTTTGATATTTTATGTTTTTGACAGTCTTTTCTTGCAAAAGTTAATAAATAAATAAAGCAATTGTATGCTTATGTAAATCTCTCTATAATATTAAACCCTGTGAACTGTTATGAAATTCAGCATGAGACACGTCCACGACAATTGTCCAGCTGAGAAGAAGATCAGCTGGGAAACCAGTTGTTCAGGTTGTCTCGATCACGCACCCTGAGCCCCTCTCTTTGCTCTGGACTTTCTCCACCAGAGCTTTTCCACACAGAATGTAAGTTTTTAATATGGTGTATCCTGTTGCTCTGTTTTCTTGTTTTGTGTCATTTTAAGTGTCTCTGTGTAATTAGTAAAGTGTTCTTAATCTCACTGTAATGTTTTACAATCTCCTTTATATCAGGTAATTTGAGTTTTGACTTTGATAGGATCTTTGCCAGATGCTCAACTCCATGGAAATGGTTTCCCCATCAACTCATGACCAGGCAAGAGTCTTGGTGAAGCTTTTATTGTCTTGCATTTATAGTGATTTAAGCATTTAAGGGAAATGTGCAGAAGTGTCTGGGGGATTCTGTAGCCAGGATATCGCGTTGCAGTGTTTGGTCTCTGAGCTCTACATCAAGGCAAGGTACTTCTACACAGTCAGGTATTAATCTTTAACTCTTAAATGAATCTTTGGGTAATTGATGTTGTGCACTCTGAATTGGCTTATTTTGTTGAATTATGTGAATTGGAATGAAAAATCTTTGCCTGACAAATAAATCTAAAAGTCTTGTTTAACTCTAATATCTCCTGAAATTATTTAAATGAAGTAGATTGTTCAGACTGATGTTTACGCAGCCTACGACCAGAATTAGACATACATGCATAGGCACAGCATTAGAGACCAGGGGCCTCATGTATCAACGCTGCGTACACACGCACAAAACAACGTTTGGATTTACTAATGATAAAATGAACATGAAAAGTGCGTTGGTCTTCTGTGTGTTTTATTTCCATTGGTGACTCCTAGAGGCAATTATGTTAAATTGCACACTACAAATGGTCTTTTAGCTGTGCAATGGCAGCTGCATGAGATGGGAGAGCAGGGAGGGGTTTTGCGCTTGTGCACGTGCGCTCAGTTTCATGTTAAATCAGATGTAGAAAGTGAATATGCATGGGATTCCACGTACGCAGTGTTACATACATCTGATTTTTTTACTGTGTACGCACATTTACAGCTTTGTGCATACGCAATGTTTTAGTATGAAATTTAACACTAGTCTTCGTACACGAGACCCCTGTGGATTTCTGACATTTAGTTTGATATGCTGTAATCTAATGGCTAAATAAAACTTTCTTTATGTATGAGCAAGTATTAAATTACTTAAAGGAAATTCCCAGGTAGCAAACAATTCTGGCCCAGAGATGGCATAAATCTGGCACAGCAGGCATTCATCCGGCACAGGCATACAGCATGTGGGCAAAACATGACCCGAATTTGGCAGAGGTAGCACCATCTTTAAGGCGGCACACACTATTTGGCCAGATATCAAATGTAGTATTTGGCCCAGATGCTAAAAATGGATATGTGGGCCATGTAAGTTTGGCCTATTTTGACCCACATTTAAAATACATTTTTATTGTTTTTGAATAAAAGAAAAAAATCTACCAATCAGGTCAATTCGAGAAAAAGCATACCTATAGCCCACCTAAAAGGCAAGGCTTTATGGGTTTATCAATTTCATTTGCAGTCATGACACACCAACATATCTGGCCCAGTTATGGGTTATTAAATTCACTGAGACTTGGCCCAGATATGGTCCATGTTTGGCCCTTGTCTGAAAGCCAGATTGGTCCAGTCATGTACCGTAATTCACTGCAGATTATGGGCTAAGCAACAGCTGGTTGTGTGGGTCAGAGCTGGGCCACAGATATTTTGCTATGTGGGTTAATATACAGCTATATCCTTTATCTAAGAACTAGAACTGGCAGGGATGTGTCTGTGAGCAAATGAAACTGGCCAGCATACTTACTCTAAGCGACCTCGGGCATGAACAATGAACCATTAACTGAAAATAAGGATTTATTAGGGTAATCGATCTAAATTAGACCAAATCACAACCTATAGGGTAATTAGCTTGAATTGGATGAATTTAAATGATTATAAATTGAAGTCAGATTAAATTTAGAGCTGGAAACAACAATTTTTTTTAATTGTTTTTTTTTCACATGCTAAAAAGGCTCACATGCATTTAATCTTCACCCATGCTGTTGGGTCTGTCATAGGACTAATAGATGACCCCTTTCACAATGAAATTTTATTTCACCTTGAATGTGAATACATAAATCAGTTTATATATATATATATATATATATATATATATATATATATATATATATATATATATATATATATATATATATATATATATATATATATTTCTTTTTTTTTTTTTTTTTTTTAATGTTTAAGTAAAATACCTTTTTTGGAAGAAATTGAACCACATACCATGCATGAAGCAAGAGACACTGCACCATGACATTAATTTTTTATTCATTTCAATAAAACTAAAAAGCCTTTTCAGTAGTTAAGTGAGTCTACATTTCTTCCTTTTTTTATAAGACTTTTGCTCTATTATGATATCAGAACAATTGTTTTACCTTGACATTTTTATTGCTATTAATTTGAATTAAGTAATTAAACACATTCTCATGAGGTGTTTTGAAATCCTTTATGCAAGTCATTTTATGTACTAAAAAAGAAGGCAAATGAAGAATAGACTTGTATTCAAGCCCTTTCACATTGATTTATTACCCTGAGCATATGGTATTTGTATTACATCATTCTGAAAATGACAAGTCATGGACTCCTTTCTGACAAATGACAATGAGCACTGGAAACAAATAAAATAATATGAGCAGTACAGTCATTTTGATTTATTCATCAGTTTTGCCACAATGAACATTTCCACGTGATTGATGTCTGATTCAGAAGTGCCACTGCTTCAGCCAAATGTTTTATTACAGTGCACAAGATATTTACTCATGCAGTCAGCCTCAGTGACCGGATCATGACAAATGTCCAGCCTCATTGTGTGACCACATCACGTTTACATTACTAGCACAACACATTAAAAGAGTAAGTAGTAAATGAGTCATTTCTCAAGCTCTCGATAAGATTGAATTCATCATCCGCCCTCGCCCCTCTCTTTATACTCTCTGATTTGACTTTTTGTGACAGTTTTCGTCTCGCTGCTTGGAACATCGCATTCACACACACGTCACGAGATTTGCACCAGTTCTGTGCATTCATTGAGGGCTGAAAGCACAGCAGGTTGAATCACTGCTAGAATTGTCCTATTTCCAACAATGTCAAAGGCACTGCTGGAGCAAGGCCCTGTACCAGGCAATGCCTGATTACATTACCAAGAGCAGATCTCTGCTCACTCATTGGTTACAGCCGAAAAGACAGCAGAAAGTTCAATCCGAATAGATCTGTGATAAATCACACGGCAGTTTGATCAGACACATTTTACTTTTCATTGTACTTCAAGTACATACAAAAGTCTGGAGGCTTGTGGCAGGTATCTTGCGCCTTTAAAGAACAAATTGCATCACTTTATTCCATTCAGGTAACGAAAACCATGACAGAATAAGTGACGATTCTGAGGTGTCGCACCAACAACTTATATCCAAAGAGACATTCCAGTATTTTTACACGATGCACCGGTGAGGAACATTTGAAGCCATGTCTGGTGCAATGATGTCAAAAGAAAATCAAATTAAAAAAGCAATTGACTTACACTGTTTTATTAATCTACACCAAAGCATATTGGGATCTCCACAACATAAACAACACGGTTTTCGGACCATCTCAATTCAGAGAGAGAAAGTCAACCCTAAACACGGATTTTGCAAATCGTTATCAAATCAAAAAAAAAGTCATCCACAATCACTTTTAAAACATTACTCACTATTTTTAGCATGTATTCAGCACATATAACACGATTGACAAAGCATTAGATATTGACAAAGTTTACAGCATTGCTTTTGCAAATATGTCATTAGCAATACATGAATGAACAATTTCACAGTAACTATTGTACTCTGTTCTTAATTAACAGCATCTTCGTTTTCAGTGAAATATAATGTTCCTTTGAGAAATGTGCAAATCCTGATAGACCTGGAGAGTCCATAAAGTCAGAGTCACCTTGTAATCACAGGCATGTCTACCTCTTTATGTCTAACAATTACTTGTGGCTAATTTCCAGTCTCACTTTACAGTTGTGTTGCTGCCTTAATCATGGGAGATTGAATTGGTTTGTGTAGTGTCTACTGTCAAGAAGAGGGCAGAATTAACATACTCATCTCCCATCTGCTATGATAATCACAAAAACAGCTCTGGATTTAATCTACTGTCGACAACATACTAGAGGACAAATCCTCTGTATGTTGGTATTTTTCAGTGTCATTAATGGCTCACATAAGTAATCCAACAAACTCCTGTCACGCTATTGGATGAAAATGGTTTAGGAAATGAAAATGGTCAGCTCTATTTGAAGACAAGAAAAGACTTTTCTGCTGACATTCGCAGTGAATGTAGGGCATTCATTTATTCAATGTGACAGAAAAAAAATGAAATGAACAAACTATAATTAAGTTTACCAAAGCAAATCATTTTTTTTTAAAATAAAGATTTCAATTAGGTTATATTTAGACATGCCAGTTCAGTTATTTTTAACCACATTGTGTTTGTTTCTAAACACAAAATGAAACATTTTCAACTTTCAATAAAGAAGCTTCTAGGGGGTGGCGTGGTGGAGCAGTGGGTATCCTGGAGGGCCAGTGTCCTGTATATTTTTGTTTAAACCCCAATAAAACACACCTGATAATCAAGCTCCAGGCAAGGTCCAGGCAGGTGTGTTAAAGGAAGTTGGAGCTAAACTACGCAGGACACCGGCCGTCCAGGAACAAGTTTGGACACCCCTGCCTTCGATCCTTGGCTGGATCAGTTTGGATTTCTGTGTAGAGTTTGAATTTTCTCGCCCTGTTTGCGTGGGTTTCACTGGGTGCTCCGGTTCCCCCCATTGTCCAAAGGGGTGGAGGGGGAATGTGTATTTTCCATATAAAGTATGAAGCTGCTGGATCAGTCAGTTCTTCATCGCGGTGCGCTCATGGCATTCATTCAACTAAGTGTGTCCGGAAGGTGCAAGCTGTGCACCTCCAATGGAAATAACGAACTTGCGTGAACTCTAAAAAAGACGCAATCCATTTGTTGAGTTGTAATGTTGAGTTTCCGGGTCCAAGCTGCTCCTCATTTGACTTGAGAAAGTATTTGTTGAAGACCACTTTATAGTCCTATCACACATTAAAGTGAATATTATATCAAATCATTAGCCCCTTTCACACATACAAACCTTTTTACCGGCAATTTTCCAGAAAGGTCTGTATGTGTGAACAGACCTTTTTTGAAAATACCGATAAATCCGTTCCGGCTATTTTCTGGAAAGAGAAGTCAGGCAGAAGCATTCACGTCCACGCTGTTTATGAAAATAAAAGGCTTTGAATATTTTTCCAGACAAATTTAGCTGCTAGCTGTTAGTCAGATAACGTTTATATGTTCTATCTTAATGCCAACTGTGTAAATAATTATCGATAAGATGCTTATGATGAATCGTTGTTTGTTTACCTTCAAGCTCTTTTTCCTCCAGTTGCTTGATGCGTCGCCTGTGCCCGTGAACACACACAAATATCATGTACATCTCGACATGCGAAAGTGTTCCTCTATATTTTCATCGAAGTTGTTCACAATACGGATCCATCTCCAGAGTTTGTAATGTAGTCAAATGTTTACAAATACAAGCCCAGCCATTTAGAGGTCATTTCTGATTAATGATATTGAAATGCTATTATGAAATGAATGCGTGAACGGTCTTTTCCGGAAACAATCTGTAATGTCCTTGCCTGTTTGAACAGCGCTTTTTTAAATTTACCGGTAAAATAAAATTTTCCGCATATTTTCTGGTATCACTGTGTGAAAGGGGCTATGGTGTACATGACAAATACAAGATTTTTACAATTTATAAAACATTTATCACTTTCTGGCCATCAGATATTAGGCATGGATATATATATTGCGATTGTGATTTTCGAAAGTTTTACATCGCTTTTTTTTAAAGTTTATTATTACCAATTGATGAGTTCCCATTCAGTTTGATAGAGAACTTGGACTTAGAAGCCACCTGGTGTGACGTCACACTTAACAAGCGGATATGCGAACGGCCCCTAAAAGCCGCCATCATTTGCGATCTCCATCACTTGATCTTCTTGCTCTGACATGATGGATTCACCTGATTTGTTGACAAACGGGTTGCAAATCTATGTCTTGGCAGTTTGCAGGTTCTTCACTGGGTCTTTTCCCTTAAGCAAAGAAATATTCAAAGGCGTCTGTTTGTTACTCATTTTCTGCTTATGGGTAGTCAAGTGGCTGAGATGTAGGCAAGAGAATACGGTAATTTTTCAAAATAAAAGACTTTTCTAAATAAAAGATCGCTCAGACTCAGATAATAAATAAAATGGAAATTTTTTGTGCCGCTCGGTACCAGTTGGTTCGGGGGTTGACGACCTCTTTTGTAAAAGGTCTCAAAAGAGATCACTAAGGTTTATCTCAGAGTTCCTCCAGTCTCCATTTAACAGTTTTAATATAAGTTTGTGATTTTCGAGGACAATGCAGTCAGAAGAGCAAGATAATTAAAACTGCACTGGACCTGGCAGGAAACAAGTGTTGCTTTTCAAAAGTAAAATAGACAGGGTAGAAAATAGTCAAGATAAAATCATGACTGGTTTTGGCACAAACTAACTTTAGGAGAAAGCTTGTTTGAAGAGCAAATCAGCTTTCGACAAATGAATCACAGTGTTAGGTACATCCAGATTTATGTGCTTCAAAAAATTACTGTTGCCCATTTAAATCCTACTGTCTCTTACATCAAGCAAACAGCTCAGTCAATCAGCACTGATCCACAGTACAGTCAGCATTGACTTAAAGTGCAAAAAGGCCAACGTGAGTAACTATTCTGTTCTATACAGCAGCAAACAATCAGATTAATCTCCATCACGGTTAATTTTACCCTGTTTTGGCACAGTAATAAATACACAAAGTATACTGACCAAATGGTCCAACTTAATTCCAGCGTATGGAGAGATTTGCCACAGATGAGGTATGTTTAATATTTGTATTTCCTGTGCCTAAAATCCCAGACTGGATTCCAGAAACAACGAAAGATTCTGGATTATGGCAGTTGTAATACTTCCCTGTGCATAAATGAATTACCAAATAAAGGATGTCCTTTAAAACCCGAGTACAGCAGTAAATACACGTAATCAAGTTGTGTACATACATAGTTTTACAACAATGCTTTTATTAAAGGGACTATGTGTAAGAACAGAATAATATTAATAATGTATTACACTTTCTATGTGTGGTGTAAACAGCTTGGAGTGAACACTTTAACCTTGACGATTGTCCATGAAATGTCTTTTTTTTAATCTATGTGGAGACAGGATGTTTTGACAAGAAAGTCAAATGGATTGTGCAAAGTTCAGGACAATATTAAAAGAGCCATTTTATATTGTCATGTCATTGCTCCTCTAAAATAAATAACACTGGTAAAAACTACTGACAAAGTCTGCAAATATACTTTGAAAATCATATTTTATCTTTTGAAATGAATTGCAGGGATGTGTCTAATGAAATGAACTTTGTCTTGTATACATCAGGGTGTTAAATCAAGTTTACCCTTTTATACATTATGTGAACGAAATCAACTAATTTGTGGTTAAAAATCACTTTCGGCATCCTGTTTTACATATAGCCCCTTTAAATGAATCTATCATACAAATTGCAAATATGTAAAAATTGCAGTTTAAACTGTAATTATAGTTAAACGACCAGATGTGTCCATCTGCATCTGACAAGTACATTCATGTTAGCAGCAAACAACCATTTAAAGCAAATGTGTCAAACCCATTTTATGCACATCTATATTATAAAACGTTCACAATGTATTTTTAAAATTTGCATTAAATAATAGTCTTTAATTTGAGATGTAATTTATGTAGCCAATATTAAAAAAAATAACAAATACAATTAATCTCAATGAAGCCTCTTAAAGAGAAGCTCCTTCCATACTGTATTCAGACACTTTCTCTAAATCTTCCATCACCAAGTCCTGCTCATTAATGTGATTCATCCTCCTCGAGCTGTTGTTCTCCAGGCTATTTAGAGAGATCGGCTCCGTGGAGGGTTGCAGATTCACCGGCTGCACAGAATTGCCTTGTACCCTGTGAGAATAAGTCCGATGTTGACCGCCGACAGGACACAGGCCAAACTTAAAGATGGCCTGAAATCCACGGCGGAAGTTCTCATTGAAAAACCCATAAATGATTGGGTTGACGCTGCTGTTGAAAAAAGCTAGCCAGTGAGCAAATGGATATATGTAGATGTTAATGACCCTGTACTGATGTTCGGTAAGTTTAACATAGTCTGTTAGCATCATCAGCGTCCACAGAGGTAACCAGGACAGGATGAAGAGCAAGGCCACGATGAGGAGCATTTTGATCACTCTTTGTTTCTT
>NC_141025.1:47327500-47345000 GCF_052040795.2 Danio rerio
TTGCAGCTGGAAGGGCAAACTGCGTATAAAATTGCTTGAAAAGTTGGCGGTTCATTCCACTGTGGCGACCCCGGATTAATAAAGGGACTAAGCCGAAAAGAAAATGAATAAATAAATAAATGAATGCTCTTCCAGTAGCAAACTGGAAAACACCCATTCTCTCTCACACACACACACACACACAGACACACTGGCCAATTCTGTTTTTTTTCAGTTCACCTATAGCGCATGTCTTTGGACTCTGGGAGAAACCGGAGCACCTGGAGGAAACCCAAAAGAACACTGGGAGCACATGCAAACTTCACACAGAAATGCCAACTGGTACAGTCGAGGCTCGAACTAGCAATCTTCTTGCTGTGAGGCGACAGTGACACCAAAAACTAAATTATTGGCTTAACAACTGAGCCACCGTGCCAACCTCATAATAAAACATCTGTTCATTTATCATTATCCTTTTACTTTGAATTTTTTTGTGTACCTTGAAAGAAAGGGGGTCCACTTATAGGCAATTTGCTGCCTATACACTGTACTATTCAGTTTTTATAATGGGTTGATTCACTGATGATAACAAAAAAAATAAATAAATAAATAAATAAATAGGTTTTTAATTTTAATCTATGAAAGCTTGGCAGAATATTCACAGGAGATAAAAATTCGAGCTGTTCTAAAACCTACAATTTCATAAATTTCAAAGTCTCTCTTAAGTTATCCCAAGAGCGGTTGTGAGCATATTTAATAATTGATCAAAGTTAAAGACATTGGGCTCTTTTTTAATGATATAGGTGCAAAGTTTAAAGAGCAGGACGCTAAAACATTAAGGGCATGCCCAATCCACTTTTCTTATTTTAAAGATGGAAACGTTTTTGGCATTTTTTGGCACAGTGCATGGTCTGACAGGGTTGTGTTTAGTCTCTTAATGACCTATGGGTGTGTTTTGAGAATAAACCAATCAGAGTCTCATCTCCCTTTCCCTTTAAGAGCATTTGCTATTTACATGACAAACATTGCAGGTGAAAAAACTGAATGCTTCACTAGAAGGCAAACTGTTCCATCTGCAGAGCGAGGATAAAGAACGAGCCTCTTTCATTTGCCCTTTACTTTCACTTTTTCTTTCTCTTTTTCGTGGATAAGGAAACGATGTTGTATGCATAGACATGAGTTAGCCTACATAATTAATTTTGTTTGTTAAGCGCAAAGATTTGTTTCAAAACTATTTCTAAATTTATTTCCAGAAAACGACCAAATGAGCATTAATAACATGAGTTATATACAAACACACATGCTATACCCCATATGGTCCAATACCCGACATGTGGACAAATCTAAGCTTGTTTTTAATAAAAAAAATATAAACATGCATATAATAATATTACTACAAATAATAATAAAATTATACAAAAGCAAATTGTCTTGAAAAAACTTAAAAAAGCCCCCTGACACGAAGAAAGCATGTAGGCAGTGGTTTTTATATTTATGTAGAAGATAATATTTCTTGTAATTTTTTATTCCTCTAATTTTTTTTTAACTTAGATATTAGTGTATTGCTGTACATTCTGTGTATATTAAGCAATGTGTAAGCCAAGCGCACAACTAACATGCTCTGCGCTGGACTTTAGACCAGCTTTCAGCCAATATATTTTACAGTCTATTTTAGTTCTTCAAAATAGTGACGCACCAACAATGCACCTTAACACACCTCTTTTCTAGACCAGAACACCCATTAGTCCATAAAATGGCTCAAAAGGGTTTGCTATTTAAACAACAAAGCAGAAAACGAAAAAATTAGGTTTGCGTCGGTCTGAATATAGAAACACATTGGGGGAAATCAAGAAGTCTTGCGCCTTATTGCGCAGAGTGTATGATAGGGCCCATTAAGTTACCTCACAATTAATTCTGTTAATCTGGCATCTGGTGGTCATTTCCTCAGTTATCGGATAAAATTTGACTTCCTACGATTTCACTTACTTTAAAAGATGTTGTCCAGATAAAGTCCCAAGAGATGAGCCTTACTTACATGTCAAAAGAAGCTGTTAGTTCCGAATACAATTACTTTATCTTCACAATTTCTCTAACTGATTCAAGTCAAAGAAAAATGCTTGTTGCCCATGAAAGTCAAAAGCGCCAGTTCAACATTGCAGTTGTAAATGGTTGCCAGTTCAGAGCTGAACAGTGTAAGAAATGTATCTGCATTCATTCATTTTCCTATCTGCTTAGTCCCTTTATTAATCTGGGGTCACCACAGCGGAATGAACCGGCAACTTATCCAGCATGTTTTATGCAGCAGATCACCTTCAAGCTGCAACCCATCAGTGGGAAATATCCAAACATTCTCATTTCACACACACTACAGATAATTTAGCCTTCCCAATTCACCTATACCACATGATGTTTTTGGACTTGTGTGGGAAACCAGAGCACCTGGAGGAAACCCCCGAGAACATTGGGAGAACATGCAAACTCCACACAGAAATGCCAACTGGTCCAACCAAGGCTAGAACCAACAACTTTCTTGCTGTGAGACGATTGTGCCACCCACTTTGCCACTGTGCTTCCCCTCTGCATACATTATCTTGCCATTTAAAAACAATTTGGAGTGGTTATTTAATATAAAGGATTAAATTATTTAAAAAATGTTATTTGACCTTCATAGCTATCTGTATGGTTATCTTTATTGTTATCACATTAGTATGCACTTTTAATGGCCTTTATATACAGTACACACTATACATAACAGTCATAAAGGCAGCACGGTGGCACAGTGGGACGCACAATTGCCTCACAGCAAGAAGGTCGCTGGTTCGAGTCAGCCCAGCTGGGTCAGTTGGCATTTCTGTGTGGTTTCCTCCGGGTGCTCAGGTTTCCCCCACCAGTCCAAAAACATGGTGAATTGGGTGAGCTAGATTGTCCATAGTGTATTTGTGTGAATAAGTGTGTATGGATGTTTCCCAGTGATGGGTTGCAGCTGGAAGGGGATCTGCTGCGTAAAACATATGCTGGATAAGTTAGCGGTTCATTCTAGGGTAATACAATGACTAAGCCGAAAAGAAAATGAATGAATGAATGAATGAATGAACAGTCATAAAAATTGATTACGGATGCTCACCATGAAGGAATCATACAAACAGTGCTTAGAGTAAACCTGACAGTGTAAAACATGACCTTAGCTGACTACTTAACACGTAATTAAATGTGATTCCATGCGTAAAAATGTGAGTGTAGATCGGGGTTAATATAACACTCTGATTCACCGTCTGGTTGTGTTAGAAAGGAACAGATGCTCTACAGCAGTAACACACACCAGTACACACATACACACACACACACACACACACACACACACACACACACACACACACACACACACACACACACACACACACACACACACAGTCCAACAGTGATTGTTCTCATTTCACTGCTCCCCCCAAAGGCCCCATGTTGTGATGATATAACAATGACATCAGGTTGGTACAGAAGTCCAGCTGTCCAATCTAAAGGAGAACAGATCCATTCCAACAGCCTGCATATACTAATGGACTAAAAACAACACAGCAGAGTGCACATCCTTCCTACATCAGATTTATCAAATATCAAGCTGCTCTTATGATCTGTGTGCTATTACAGTGTGTGCCACTCTGCAGGTTCATTATTCAAGTGGTTCATTATCGGCAAACACATTACAACTATGCCAATTAATTTTACAAGCAATGGTCCTCATTCATAAAACACAAGGTAAATTTCCATGTCAATCCCTCATTATCTTTATTTTGATGTTGTTCTATGAATGAGATCACAACATGTCACTTTTAATGGTGGTTCTGAAGTGGTGGCTTTAACCCAGGTGGTTTTAGTAAACTTCAAAGCGGCTACAGGAAAGCGTAAAATGCCCCATTATGTGTTTTTAGATATTACCTTTCGTTGAGTGCACACACTGCAAACACAAAGCCTGCGAGCCAAAACCAGTCTACCACCTCATTTCATGTGTCCTGTGAGATAATTTCATTATACTGTGATCCTGTTATTCCCACATTTTCATGTAGACTGTGAAACACAAAATGTTTAGTGCTTCCAGTTCAGTTAGCACTTGCCCATAGTAACTATTCACACTGATCACACTTGGTGGTCAGAACTTGATGTGCTGAACTGGTAAATTTAAATATGCTTTCTCTGAAAGCATACATTCTGCCAGATGCAGATGCATCCAGTTGCCTGAAGTTTATTTTTCAGACTTACACGTAATGCGTATAAAGCCATTTAGAGTTTGTAAAATGGTATCTTCAGGAACATCAATATTCATTCATTCATGCATTCATTTTTTTTTTTTTTGGCTTAGTCCCTTTATCAATGCCAACTTATCCAGCATATGTTTTACGCAGTGGATGCACTTCCAGCTGCAACCCATCACTGGCAAACACCCATACACTCTCATTCACACACACATCCTGGACAATTTCATTAATTCATACATTTTTTTTTCGGCTTAGTCCCTTTATTTGGGGTCGCCACAGTGGAATGAACTGGCAACTTATCCAGCATATGTTTTACGCAGAGGATGCCCTTTCAGCCGCAATCCATCACTGGGAAACATCCATACACACTCAATTCACACACATTCACTATGGTCAATTTTAGCTTACCCAAATCACCTTTACCACATGTCTTTGGACTTGAAACCAGTGCCAGAGACCTTCTTGCTTTGAGGCGACATCGCTACCCACCATGCCACCGCACAGCCCAGCATCGATATTATACTCAAAATGATTCAGAAATAATTTAGTTTTTGGTGTCACTATATGTTGATGGTCCTCCATTAATTTCTTGAAAATTTATGTTGCAACAACATGCCAACTAACTCTCATTAGAGTATTAGCAGACTGTCTGCTTAAAACATCCGCTAACATTCTGCTCCACCAACAGACAATCAACCGACTATAGGAAACTTTGCAAGTACCTGTACATATCAACTTAAGCCCTGGTCAGGTCACAAGATTTCTATTGTCAGTCATGAAAGTCACTATGTCAGATTATGCGATTTTGTCTTGATACAATCTTGACTTGTTGTGGGTAACAAATATGCCAGACTACAGTACACGTTCCTTCACGATTAATCATCCCGTGATGTCGACAACATGCATTATTTCCCAAAGCAGTCATAAATGTTCCTGAAACAATATTTCTTATCTTTCCTTCATTCATTCATTTTCTTTTCAGCTTAGTCCCTTTATTAATCAGGGGTTGTCACAGCAGATTAATAAAGGGACCAAGCCAAAAAGAAAATAATTGAATGAATAATATCAGGTTTGACATGCTGTCCAGGGAGAGAACTCAGAGCTTGGAGATAACTGATCCCAGGGCTCCCACCTGGTCAAGGCATGTAAGGAGAGTCAGGGAGTTCTCAAGAGCTGAAGGGGAGATGGGGGGGATTATTCAAAAATTTAAGATGAGGGAGTATCGCTATAGTCAGGCTATTTATAATAAGTTTGGAATGATCAGATTGGCTTACTAATGATTATACACGAGAGACCAGCTGCAATCAATTGTGACACACTCAAAAAAAAAAAAAAACATTTTTTTTTACTCTTTCAAACTACTTGTTTAAAATGAGCTGAAACAACCCAATTCTTGAGATTTCGTTGGGACAACTTAATTTTTTATGTTTAATCCACATAAATTTGCTAAAAGTGTTAACTTATTAAACTTGTGTTGGAACAACATGAATGAATTGTGTGGAATAATTTAAATATCACAGATACTTTAAATCACATTTATAACGCTTGTCATGCACATGAAGCAAGTTTGAATTGAATTGAATTAAGAGAGTGAGAAAGAGAGAGGTGAAGGAATTGCATTTGATACCCCCCTAATGCATTGTGTTATGTAGCTATTTTCAAATGTGAAGGCATGCATAGTGTCAACAATCAAAGTGCATTATACTGTAAACTAAGTTATTGTCTCCCAAAAGAAATGTCAGTTTCTAAACTGCCTGAAACAAGACAGTTATATCATTCTTACTTCCTGCACAAACCCGTTTAGGATTGTAACATTTAATCATTATACCAGCCTATCGTGTATACTTGGCAAATGATGAACAATATCTGCTTTGACCCTAAAACGTTTGGTTCATGTTGTCAAAATGAGTGGAGAAGACAATGTTTTTGGTGCGGTGAAAACAAATCCCTTTTGCTTACACTTAGCAAGGGTTAGAACTCATTCTTGAACCAAAATGGTAAATACTGTTTTTGGGTTTCTCAGAAAAGATGGATTTAACAAATTCTTGAATAAACTAGGGCAGATACAATGAGACATGAGTGTCTTTTATTTTTGGATGGATGGATATAAAACTTACAAAAATCCCAATATAGACACTTACAAGGGTTCACACTTAGCTGTTGATTGATTATAAAGCGTGTTTGGCAAGCTGTCCCTTGAGAGAGCTCTGAGCTCATGAGATCCTCGAGCCCAGGGGTAACTCCCGTTTGCAGGGCGAGTTTGAGCTCAGGTAGGTCTCGAGAACTCCCCTGTTTGTTAATAGTGAGTGCAAATTATAAATAACTACGGAGAAAAATATTGATGATTAATCGCACGTCTATGGTGATGCTTTGGTTTGGTCAATTGATTTATGTTACATGTTTTTTGGCCTGTGAGAGGAAACCGGAGAGCCCGGGGAAAATCCATGCAAACACAGGGAGAACAAGTCAACTCAGCACAGAAATGTCAACTTGTCACTAATGTCAACGGAGAGAAGATTTTTTCAACACATTTCCAAGCATAATAATTTTCATAACTCATTTCTAATTACTGATTTATTTTATCTTTGCCATGATGACAGTAAATAATCTTTTACAAGATATTTTTCAAGACACTTCTATACAGCTTAAAGTGACATTTAAAGGCTTAACTAAGTTAATTAGGTTAACTAGGCAAGCTTTTAGAAAACTATGGTTTGTTTTGTAGACTATCGAAAATAACAATTTAGCTTAAAGGGGCTAATAATTTTGTCCTAAAATGGTGTTTACAAAAATTAAAAACTGCCTTGATTCTTGTCAAAATAAAATATATAATTCTTTCTCTTGGAAAAAAAAAATACTATCAGACATGCTGTGAAAATTTCCTTGCCCTGTTAATCATCATTGGAAAAAATTCAAAAGGGGGCTATATATATATATATATATATATATATATATATATATATATATATATATATATATATATATATATATATATATATATATATATAGCAAACCATCATTATACAATAACTTGCCTAATTACCCTAACCTGTCTAGTTTACCTAATTAACCTAATTAACCTAGTTATGCTTTTAAAATGTCACTTTAAGCTGTATAGAAATTAAGTCTGGTCTGGTTCCTCTCAAGAATTTTCTTCACTTTCCTATCGGTGAAGTTTTTTTCCCTCTCCGCTGTTGCTCTGGCTTGCATGGTTCAGGATCGGTAGAGCTACACATTGATGAATTTGCTCTTCAGTGTTTGGACTCTCAGTAATGATTTAAACCACACTGAACTGAGCTAAGCTGAACTGAACTTAAACACAAAAAACTAACTACCCTGATCCAGTTACTATGACCATTTATGTGAAGCTGCTTTGACACAATCTACATTGTAAAAGCGCTATACAAATAAAGCTGAATTGAATTGAAAGTATTGGATCAGGTTTCGGTATTGGTAGATACTCGAAATCAAATGACTCGGACTCAAGGGCAAATAAAAATAAAAAAAAAAGCCGTACATCCGTACATCCCTACTTTAAAGTTAAATACCTTATTAGAAATATATCTAAAAATAGTTTAACAATAAATTGCACATAAAACAAAAATCCGTATTAATATGTTGATAAAAAAGTTCCTATATAACAAGGAATAAAAATATATATAACAATACTCACTGTTTAAGTTAATTAAAACAAGCAGCTTTGTCATGATAACAGCAGAAATACCTTAACCTTTATATGCCGGGCTTTGAATATTGTGATGGATAATGAGGCTGGAGCCTTTTAAGTCACAAAGGTTGAAAAAGCACTGTCTTAAATATTCAAGACCAAATGCTGTTTAAATATTTTTTTGAAATTGAAATAACTGTCATTCTACACCTACTAATCTTTTGAAAGTGCATCATTACTGCCTTGAGCTGAGGGACAAGGTGATATTAACATGACATTACCTGTCAACCGCTATGGCAACCAAGGTGAAAACAGAGGCTGAGACTGAAATGCCCTGCACCATGCCGCTCATTTTGCATACCATGCTTCCGAATGGCCAACCTGGGCAGAAGAGAAAGATCACATATTGAGAGATGATCCCGACAAAGTGATACAGGCAAATGCACACTAATTGGATGACATTAATGTCTGTTAAAATTGACTGCAGAAGAGTGTCCCATTATGCATGAGCTGTTGAACTTGCATAGTATTCACAATGATGTAGTACATCATGCTGAGTGTCATTTAGCAAACATCTTACACACAGCGAGTCACACATTGAGCTGGTGCAGTAAATGTCATACCATGTTTATTGCATTTTGCATGCATGTTGGCAAAATTGCATATTATATATGGCCACCATGAAGGGAAAAAAATATATATTTATATGGTGTACACAATTTTTTTTATTATTATTATCAGATGAACACTGATAGTGTAATTTTAAATTTGATTCACCAGGAGTTAACACATGTCCTGAACACAAACAAAATATAAGACACGTCTTGAACAAAATTACTTTTATTAATATTTTAGTAGTTATGAAATAATATATAGAACAATAAGTCTGTAAAATAACAGAAAATGTACCGCCAGATTTAAGTTTTTTTTACCGTTGTTTACAACACTAACCATGTTTTAATATTTCCTTATTTCACTCTTACCAACTGCTGTTTACATGATGCGAGTTTCCTGTTACTTGATGACCTGACCTGAGGCTCACTGCTCAGGGGTGCATTTCTAAAAACCATCGATAGTTGATTTGTTGTTTTCCAAATCCATCGTACCAACAGACATTCACAAACTGCGTCGCAAACTTGGATGCATGCAACTACACCTTTGGAGTTGTAGTTAGAAACATAGTTTCTGGTTGTGTTCTCCTCCCAGTTATCCCCCTATGCCCTATTCATTTAAAACATTACAAACATATCAACTTGGAATTATTTTTTTTAAAGTCATCACTCTTAGGTGTAATATGCTTTCAAAGTATTTTTACAGTTCAGTTTTAGCGATCTTCATATTGACAATTGTATCCCCTAGTGCACTTTGAAAACATTGATGTCATTTTGAACAAAGCCATGGCTCATGACGAAAGCTATAGGTGACCTTTTATTTAAAAGCGGAATTTTTGGTGCGTCTCCAAAGCTTGTGAAAACAAAAAACATAGCATACTTTACTGCTTTTAATTTATAGTTGGTTATTTCTAGTTGGTTAATTTATCAGTGTTCATTATCATTAATTTTACTAATATTATTATTATTAAAGTAGAATTTTCTTCATTTTGTACTAAATAATAAAAATTAAACTTCATTTCTTAATTAATAGCCTTATTGTTTATTTATTAATTTGTTGATATGATTTATATATGATATTAGAATACGTGTTATCTTTTGTAAGTAATTTTATGTTTTAGAATAGAATATATAATTTTCAAATAATATTTGTAAAGGAAGCATAGGCCCTATGTGTACCATTTATTTAAATTAATATGGAAAACGAATGCATGCTTTTACCAAAACTAATATTCAATTTTTCTTTTTTTCTTTTTTTTTTTTTAATTCTGTTTGTGTGTAAGAATTTTAAAGAAATATTGGGGTTGTTCTCTAAAAGAGTTGTTACTCCACCCCGTTTAGAGCATCTTTATAGGTTTTAAGTTATAACTAATGTGGTTCAAACGTTGGATCTGCAACAGAGAAACTACGGGTTTTGGGAAACACTCGTCAGTACATCGTTTTTCGATGCATCGCACTATGATAGTTCAGCAGTGAGTTACTGTAAGTCTTTGTTTGGGAAAGCACCCCAGTTTGTGATTAGCTGGCTGTTGCCAAGCATCCAGCAGCAACAAAGAAATACTGCATCTCACTGAACAATGTTAGAACTGCAATGCAGGGTTGACAACACGAATGCAAATTTACCTAGGGTTAAAAGTGGCATTTAGAATATATATAACCCCGGGCTAAGCACAGTATGAAATGCTCCAAAGCTTGTTTACCACAGAAAGAGACGAAAAACAAGAAATAAGATTATGCAGTATATTAAGCCACTTTTCCACTATCATACAGAACTATTCTAGGAACAGTTCGGTGTGGTTACAGTTGTTTCCACTGAGCCTGGAATAGTAATGTACAACTAGAACCTAAAGTTCGTTGACGAACTTTGATGTTGGCTTGAGAAAGCCAACGTGACTGCGCCGGGGACTCAAAGGCAGTTGGCAGGAAGCACAGCGGTTGAGAAGTGGTTGCTAGGCGGTTGCTAAGATGTTGCTAAGGCATTCCTAGGTAGTTGCTAGGGTGTTCTGAGTGGTTTCTAGGCTGTTGCTAGGGTCCACTGGACTGTTAATCGGAAGGCCTCATTTACATTTTTGATCAAATCGAGAGAGAGAGAGAGAGAGAGAGAGAACTGATTTGTTCAGGTTGTTTAATGCAGATCACTATAGTATAGTTAGTATTTATAGTATATATTATAATCTGAACAAAATTACATTATAATAAATATCATATAAAGAAAAATATTAAATTAAAATACTGATGAAACAATAGCACATACATTTAGTTAATTTGTCTTTTATTTAATCAGTCTTATCAGTTTTGCAGTTAATAAAGAGTACAGTCAATTTACAGTAATTTGCAGCGTTATATATATAGTTATAGTTATATACAGTTTACAGGAAGAAAATTGCATTAAATACAATATTAGGCCATCTTCATCACGTGGTTAATTCTGACCAATGACGTTGTTTCACCCCACTGGCCACTAACACAATGTTATAATCGTAATATTTAATTGTCATCACCTGGGTGATTTTTTTTTTTTTTGGTACAGCATAGACCAAAAGCTTGACTTTCATTGTCATTATCACAAGTAGAGGAGAAGGCTTTTTTGCGGTACAGAATATTCTGTTTTGAAAGAAATATCTGAAGTAAACTTATGTTTTTGCCAACATAAAAGGGGGATAAAAAATAATCCTTATAACCCTAACCATAAATGTGTGTGTGTGTATGTATATATATATATATATATATATATATATATATATATATATATATATATATATATACACACACACACACACACACACACATATATATATATATATATATATATATATATATATATATATATATATATATATATATATACACTGTTGAAGTCAGAATTATTAACCCCCAGTTGATTTTTTTTCCCCTTTTTTAAATATTTCCCAAATGGTGTTTAACAGAGCAAGGAAATTTTCACAGAATGTCTGATAATATTTTTCTTCTTGAGAAAGTCTTATTTGTTTTATTTCGGCTAGAATAAAAGCAGTTATTAATTATTTAAAAACCGTTTTTGGGACACAATTATTATCCCCTTTAAGATATATATTTTTTTGATAATCTACAGAACAAACCATCGTTATAAAATAACTTGCCTAATTACCCTAACCTGCCTAGTTACCCTTATTAACCTAGTTAAGGCTTTAAATGTGACTTTAAGCTGTATAGAAGTGTCTTGAAAAATATCAAGTCAAACATTATTTAATGTCATCATGGCAAAGATAAAATAAATCAGTAATTAGAAATAGGTTTTTAAAACTATTATGCTTAGAAATGTGCTGAAACAATCTTCCCTCCATTAAACAGAAATTGGGGAAAAAATAAACAGGGGAGCTAATAATTCTGACATCAACTGTATGAATATATATATATATATATATATATATATATATATATATATATATATATATATATATATATATATATATATATACAGGGCTCGAAATTAACTTTTTTACTTGGTAGCACCGGTGCTCCCAACTTCAAATATTCAGGGGCACCAAAATAAATTTAGGAGCACCAGAAAAAATTTAGGAGCACCCACCAAAAATGAATGAGCACCGCTGCAAATTGCTTTTTAAGGGATTTATTGTATTTTAAAACAACATCAATAGGACTGACAAAAACCAGAAACAACTATCTAACTAATGCTGCGAAGACATTGATATTTGTGTGCAATAATTCTAAAATGAATGTCTAATAATTAGGCCATAGAATATTAGTGATGATGAAAATGACAATAATAGTAACAATGAATTCCATTTCTCATTATGATACTGCCTTGAATGTGCATGAATGTAGGTTATCTGCTATAAAATGTCTGTTACTTTATATAAAATAATTGTATAGTTTGCATCAAACAAAAATGAAGCATTGCAGTAAGAAATATTGATTTTGTACTGCTGTTTTTATATGCATGTCAATTTAATAAATAATATTTCTGCCATAAAACAAACAAAAGATTATAATAAATAATTCAATTCAATGATGAAAGCTGCAAAGCAGTCATCAGTAAATAAATAAAAAAATAATATACACCTCAAAAAAGAATAGACAAAAGAAAGAAAGTAAAGTCTCACTTCTATCACTCTTTAAAAGTTTTGGTTTCAGTTTGTGTCAATTTAAAGGTTCAGTCTGAGATGATCTTCATTTTTCTGTGTTTGTGGAAAAGCTGGCGAGTCAGCCGACCCAATTTATGAGCAGGGCAGGCAGAGCATTCTTGCACTAACCATCGGCGCAATACTGGTCTTTGTTATGAGCCGCAGTTTCAGTGATCTCAGCTGGTGGATCATTATTCACCACGTGACGTGTCACGATCTCTCTCATCTACACCTCAATTTTAGGTGGGGTTTGCAAACCTGTGTGCTTTAAGTTTTTACTCTTCAGCCGTTTGCATTTCCCGTGGTCAAAAGCTCCTTCCCTGTCATCTGACAGCGGAATACCTTGAGTGATTGACAGCTAATATGAACCAATATAGCGGCAGGGAAGAGCGATTCAGCACGTTTTTACAAAAAATCAAAACAGGTCGCACTACAACCATTATCAGCAGTTGCACTAATGCGCCCAAATATGTTATGAGGTCGCATAGATTAATTTTCAGGCGCATATGCGACCAAAATGGTCGCAATTTCAGCTTCAAATGTTGTAACAAGCACGTCTGAAATGAGCCCGAATTTCTGTAGATTCAAAACAGTCAGTCCGGATATCCCCGCCTCTTAAAGGGCCAGTACTAAATTACAAAGGGCTCAAAAATAGTCTTCTGGCGCCATCTCGTGGACACTCTGACACGCTTTGAGTCTGAATTTTACAAATTTAATATAAAAAAAATATTTATAGGAAAACTGTTATTTATAATTACACCAAATAAATATGACACTTATCAGTAATTTCAAACACATCTTTTGGCCAAATTTGAGGATTGTATACTTTTTTATATGCCCCAAATACTCTATACAATTTTTTAATTAAAACATTTTTAATTCAAAAACTACAAATCTTATCAGGATGAGGACATACAGCAACCATCTCATGAGCAGTAGGCAGCTTTTGACCAAATTTGGGGCTTGTAGCATCTAAGCCCTGGGAGGAGAAGCGATTGCTTTTTTTTGGTCAGAAGCCGGAATAATAATAATAATAATAATAAGAATAAGTTTAAGTAGCATTACAGTATGTTGGCTTTCTCAAGCCAACATAATTACAAACTGTTCTTGGCCCGTAATTCTTGGCACGTTTAGACAAAGTGCTGAACTGTGCTAATAGATTCTGTGTGTTGACGTGTCAGCTTTGTTATCAAGCTGCCACAATTGGCAATTACATTGTTTCGCTCTATACTTTTTAACAAACAACAGACCATTTCTCAATGTATGTGTTTTTAATACTATATTTTAATGTGGTATAGCTGAACAACTAAACTTTATTTTAATAGTATCTTATATTTCTATTTATTTATTTTATTATTAATATTATTTTGGTCACACTTTACAATAAGGTTCATTAGTTAATGTTAATTAATGCATTTACTAACATGAACAAACAATAAACAATACATCTGTAAATGAGATCTTGATCTTAATGGGGTTTTTATCTGGTTAAATAAAGAAACATTTATTTTAATGGAAGCTCGCTAGTCAGTCAAGTAAACAACAACACCACATTTAAAGACCCAATGAACTGGAAGCTGCTCTCGTTATATTTTTTCATATTGTGACACAGTTCCTAAAGAAACTGAATTTTAAATAAACAGAAAGTGGTCGACGTTTGTGTTTTTTGTACCGTGGGTTGAATAAATGTAAAAAAAAAGTTTTAGAGGAGTTATTACAACCTAATGCCGAGTTCAGACTACATGATTTTAGCCCTGATTTTGACTCTCAGACAGGTTCGCAGACAGGTTCGCGGTGCCCGTTCACGCGAGTGACAATCACACAGTATTAACTATGAAAGACGCGATCTGAGAGAATCACCGATGAGTCACCGATGCCCGTGAGATATTTGGCATGCTAAATATCTGGGTCTGTCGGCGATTCAAATCATGCTGTGTGAAATGAGTTTTGACTGAAAATAAATTACCTACAGCCAATGACAGACCCACTAGTATGGGTACCTGCAGGACAGCGGGAGGCTGGGGGAGAAGTTAAAAGCGTTAATTTTCCGTTTATTTGGACCCAAGAAATGAAGGAAAAACTAGTGTAAATTTGGCAGGAGCACCCGTGTGTGTTTGACGTATTATGTAAGCAATATTACAACAGGGTCAAAAAAGAAAAAAGTTGAGGAGAAATTGTTAATTATCTTCAAATCCAGGTGAGCAAATGTGTACATTTTCTACCCCATTAAAGGCTTCTTTCTCATTATGTAGTTCATAACAAAATATATACTACGTGTTTTGGGTTGTGAGACGTATTTTGGACAAAGTTATCAGCTATTCTCCTTTTGAAAAATCATGCTGTGTGAAATTCCCTGTCGCCAATCCATCTTGCAGTGTAATCAAAGCAGCGACAAAACACTAGCCCAGAAAGTCATGCAGTGTGAATCTGTGACACGATTATTTTGAAAATCATGCAGTCTGAACTCAGCATAACAGACTCCTCCTGCTCATAATTTCTGTTTGTTGTCAAAAGTGACAGTTGAACCAGCATGTTTAAGTATGTTATCCATGTCCATTATCTCAAAATAGCATATTCTGATAATTTAACTGAAAACAAACATAAAGTGCATTTTTAGATTTCATTTAAAGATTAGAAGGGCAAACAAAAATGTATGAAATGTTTGTTCTGCGAAGGAAACATTTGCGCTTGTTAGCCAAGTCAGTCATATGCAACATTAATTTGGCTGATCTTAATAGTGAGTGATTGGAGTTTCTAATTAAAAAAATTAGAAATATTTCTGTAGCAAAAAAAAAAAAACATCAATCCACTTCATAAGACAAGTGTTGGCATATAGGTTAGTTTACAATGGATTTATGTGCTTTTGGAAGCTTCAAAATAAAAGCAACCATCTAACATCATTATATAGCCTAGAAGCCAGGATAAAATTTAAAACTATTTCGACTGGGTTTGTTTGTCAAAAAAAAACATACATAGAGGATGGCTTGAGGATCAGTAAATTATGGGTGAATTTTTGTTTTTGTCTAATCTATTCCTTTAATGTTACTGAAAATTAGTTGAGTGTATTTGGCCAGTTGCTTTTAAATCCCAATCAAAGGTTATCTAAAGTTTAATCATTACACTACTCTTACCCTGAACAGCAAGATGCCTTCGGTTTGCCTTGATATACAGCATGTGGGTCAGCTGCTATCATACTTACCATCTGGAGGGATTTGCTGTGTTTTGTGTGTTTGATTGGAGGAGGTGAGTTGGCTTAGAGAAAGGCTTAACAGTATTTCATTGTGGGGGCGGTGACTGTATGTGGAGGAGACTGCATTCATTTGTGTGTTGTTTTATAGTGACTCTTAGAGGTGAATCACACATGATGGAGTGTCTATTTAAACAGCTTTTAAACAGCCTTTTAAAGCTGATTTCTACAAAAACAAAACAAAACAAAAACTGATAGATACAGGATATTTATGAAGTAACCCCAACCCCAGAGTATGGAAGTAATAATCTTATAATAATATACTTTTGTGCTGAATGCCTTGCGAGAATGGAGACACCACCCCGGTTCAGTTCAGCTGATATGGGAGTGCTTCGGAGAAGCCCAGGTCTACCTATTTGCCACTCTCGAGACCACCAATTGCCAGTGGTTTTACTCCCTGACTGAGGCCCCCCTCGGCACGGACGCACTGGCCCACAGCTGGCCCTGAAGTATGTGCAAATATGCCTTTACCCCAGTGAGAATACTTGCACAAACACTGTGCAAGGTCAGGGAAGATGAGGAATCCTATTAATTGCGCCCAAC
This sequence comes from Danio rerio, assembly GCF_052040795.2. Lineage (NCBI taxonomy): Eukaryota > Metazoa > Chordata > Actinopteri > Cypriniformes > Danionidae > Danio > Danio rerio. The sequence continues at coordinate 47,343,922 of NC_141025.1, forward strand.
CAAACCAGGACATCAGAACTCTCTCTCCTCATGATGCCCATGACGTCTGTTCACTGAATGCTGCACTTCTCACTGAGAAGACCTCGAGACATGCCAGATCAGTGTTGTGCTTTCTTTACTTCAGGATAGGTTGGATCCGAGGCTGCCACTCTGCACACTGAAGGTTTACGTTGCTGCCATCTCCTCTCATCATGACGCGGTGGATGGCAGTATAGTGGGAAGGCATAACCTCATCATCCAGTTCCTTAGAGGCCCAAGGTGGTTAAATAAACCCCACCCCCCTCTTATGCCCTTCTGGGATCTCTCTGCAGTGCTGGCGAACTTGCGAAGAGATCCGTTTGAACCACTCAACTCAATATCCTTGAAATTTCTGTTCTTGAAGACAGCTCTGCTGGTCGCGTTGGCATCAATCAAGAGGGTCGGGGACCTGGAGGCATTTTCTCATCAGTGATTTGTGCCTAAAATATGGGCCGGCCTACTCTCACGTTATCCTGAGACCCTGGCCTGGATACATGCCCAAGGTTACTACCACATCCTTTAGAGACCAGGTAGACCTGGAAGCACTGCCCACAAAATACAGACCCAGCCCTTTTTTTTTTTGCTGTGTCCCATTCACACTCTGAGATTTTATGTTGACTGCACTCATTTTTCATTTCTTCTGAGCAGCTCTTTATCCGTTATGGGGGTCAGCAGAAGGGAAGTGCCATATTCCAACAGTGGTTGGCCCACTTCATAGTAGATGTAATCTCCTTCACTTCAGTGACAGGGTGGGCCGTGTTAGAGACTTTCATCCTCACTTACCATCCTTCATGTGTACTCACTCTTGTTAGGGGTAGTTCTGCCACCAGGTCTCCCCATCATTGGCTTTCTGGCTCTATAGTGGAAGTTTTCCACATAGCATTTGGGGAACGAGGGTGAATTTTTGTCCAGTTAAGCACTTTTCTCTGTCATTTTTCTCTCCTTGTAAACCATCTGCACACAACTATCAAATAGGCTGCAAACTTCACAAAAAATTTTTATAAATAAATAATCCAAATGTTCTCCCACAACGGAAATTAGGTAGAAAGAATCCTTTGGAA